>NC_134484.1:329873617-329910422 GCF_040206685.1 Ascaphus truei
TTTTTTTTTTTTTTTTTAAATTTCAACTAACAATAGATATTATAGGACAAGATTTAGAGTTCTCCTCTCTTCCTCAGGTCAGCAATACAGATCTACAAAGGTTCCAGGAGTTTAACACAGATGTTATAAAAGAAAAAAAAAGAGCCATCTAATGCAGGGAAGAAATAAATAGAGAGGGCAATAAATGAATGAAGGAGACCATGACACACAGGACCATACATCCATCAGCAGTGGGGAGGGGGTTAATTATAACATTCACCGAGAGGGAGGGAGAAATATTACAAATTAATTGTGGCACTGGCTTAAAAACCCCATATCCGCATTGAGCCCTTGTTTTAATATGAATGTGTATTGTCATTTTGAGTTCAAATGTTTTCCGCTCTTGAGTGCTTTTAAACTTTCTATTCAGTATTTTGATGTGTAAATCATTTTTTATATGCTCTGGCTGTGAGAAGTGGTGCCCCACTGGAGTGCAATATCTTCCGTTATTGTGTGTCTGTATAGGTTCGTTCTGGTTTGAAGTTTTTGACTGATTTCACCAATGTAGCATCCTTGGTCACATTTGCTGCATTGAATCATATAAACCACATTCCTGGATGTGCTGCAGAATGTTCCTTTAACATTGAATGTTCTATGCTTGTTACTGGCTGTGGGATCTTGGCATATATGTTTGCAGCGTGTGTTGTTGCATGGTCTTGTACCATTAACAACGTCCTTGAGTTCGTTATGAAGTTTTCTATTGACTAACTTTTTTTGTCTGAGGTTTGGAGGTTGATAGAAAGCAAGGATGGGAGGTTTGGGGAAGATGTTTTTTTAATGTTTCATGCCCTTGTCAGCACGGGTTGCGAATGTTTGATTATTTTTCACATTCCCTCTAGGGCAGGGCTTTATGTGGCCACTAGTACTATGAGGGTAGTTTTTTCTACTTCTTGTATTGGAGCAGGTGTTCTCATGGGGCTCTAAATGCAGTTGAGATTTTTGTGGCAATAGTCTTTGGCTTGTATCACTTCTGTCTGAAAATGACGCAGTCAGGGTTGTGAGGTGTCTGTTTCTGTCTTTAGTGTCAGAGCATATGTGTAGATATCTTATAGCCTGGCTCTGTATGTGTGTGCTCGTTGTGTATGCGTGGAATGGAAGTTGGCGTTGTGGAGGTAACTACATCTGTCAGTTTATTTCGTTTATACAGATGTGTGATGTTTGCCATTTAGTGTTATTGTGGTATCTAGAAAGTTCCCTAGGTTTGCGGAATAATCTATTTTGATGGGTGGAAGGAATTCAAGGACTCATGAAATTGTTTTAAGATTTTCTTCACCCTCTGTCCATATTATAAACGGATAATCAATGCACCTGTAATATTTGTAAGATTTCTGGAAGCATGTGTTAAGGAATCTCTCTGTTCAAGATTGTCCATAAAAAATTTGGCAAATTGTGGTACCATTCTGGTGTCTCAGGCACCAAAAACATAGATTGTAAGCTCTACGGGGCAGGGACCTGTGCCTGCAAAATGTCTCTGTAAAGCGCTGCGTACAATTAGCAGCGCTATACAAGAACATGCTATTATTATTAATTACATCTCTGTCTCTCTGTGTCTCACTCTCTCTCTGTGTCTCACTCTCTCTCTGTGTCTCACTCTCTGTCTCTGTCTCTCACTCTCTCTCTCTCTCTGTCTCTCACTCTCTCTCTGTCTCTCACTCTCTCTCTGTCTCTCACTCTCTCTCTCTGTCTCTCACTCTCTCTCTCTGTCTCTCTCTCTCTCTCTCAAAACCACACCCCGGAGGAACCCCTGAGACTGCTTCAAGTATGTACATACATTTTTACATACAAATGTATTACATACATTTAAGCATGTAAATTAAAGTTAAAATGCAAAAAGGAAAATATTTAAACAAAGGATTATACCTGTTCAAAATGTGCTTTAAAATGAGCAGAGCACTAACTGTACTAAATTATTTCATTTTTTTTTTTTTTTAACTATAGGTATTTCTCAACCAAAAATGGCAGAACAGGGACGCAGTCCTTTGAAAATTACACCACCGAGCGTTGTGTCCCCGAGACCCTTGGAGAAGTCGTCGGCTGAAACCGCATCTGATGGAAAGAAGGGTTTGTGTACTTGTTGCTTCGGTATACAGCAGGACGTTTCCACTAGTTCTCCAAAAGAGGCCAGATCCCCCAAAATGTAGCAATAGCCACAAGTTTATTGCAGAGTCATTTTGGATACATTTAAAGACTTAAAAATTGCTATATTTCAGCATTTTGTACCATATATTTACATTAATGTACAAGTGAGTTTAGTGTCACAAGTTGCCTAATTCTGAAATTGCAGTACCATAAAGTTTAATGGCCATATCAAGGCCATTTTGTGGGCCGCCAGTTGATACATGCTTGTTATAACATGCATCAATTTAAAAGATATTTTTTTATTTTTTTTTAACCATTACTTTGGAAGGAGATGGAGACACATTTTGTCTTGGAATAAATGGATCTTTTGATTTAACATTCTTGCAGTAATAGTTATGATCCCTCCGAGGTAAACCGTCACAAAAGACGGATGTTGAAATGTGTAATATTCACTGTATCATTGTTCTTTATATTTTATATTAGATAATAAATCTTAGGTCCTCATTCATCCTAATATTTATCACTAAAGCAGCAATCCTGTCTGATTGCGTTTCTAAAACCAAGAAAACGTTTAAATCATTGGAACAGGAGGTTCCTCTGCAGCTGAACAGCGCTATTTTCAGCTTTAGGGACCCTCTGCTTGTAGAGATACTCACTGGTGGGGCAGCAACACGGGCGCCAAATCTTGTGGTATCTGTGCCAATAGGGTATCCTCCGCGTCATCATTTGCGACTTCCTTTGGCCTTTACCGGAGGCCAAACTGAATTCACCATGAGTGAGCACCGTCGCCAGGAAGTATCAGGAACATGGAGGGTTCTCAAAGCTGAAAAAATGGTGGTTTGCTCCCTCCGTGACCCCCATTTAAAATATTAGCGGAATTGCTCCTTTAAAACGGGCCCGAACTGTTTCATGTAGAATAGTTCTTTGAAGTGAGTCTAATCTTTCCCTGCACGTTTCTACTAAATTGCACAGCTTGCATTTGAAATACAAAGGGGATTGCTTGATTTATTATTCATACAAACAAACCTCCATATTTGAATCATCCAATCACCAACTTTTATTGGTCGGCTGAACACAAACAACGGACAGGATGTTATACGTTTCCCTAATGATTTTTGAACTCTGTAGTTGAAAGCAGGGCCATAAGAAGCCTTAAAATACTGAGTGCATATTCCATGTATTAAACCAGGGCACACAACATTAGGTTATGTAGGGGGAAACCTAGGCATGGTTCGGAGTGTTATCAGGACTATAATTAATGCTCGGCTTCCCTAAAACTAACGGGCACACACTTCAAATATTCAGTACTTTATGTAACCATAAATCTCTTAAAGCAGGGGTGTGCAAACTGGGGGGTGCGAGAATTTCTAGGGGCGGCGGGTAGAGGCCCTGTGCTCTTCCCCATGGCATTTAAAATAAGTGCTGGGGGAGGCCTCTGCTATTCCCTTACCTGCTCTCTGCCGGCTCCTCATTTGACGCTGCAGGGTCATGTGACGCGGCAGGATGACGTGATGTCGCATGTCCCGCAATGTTATTTGACGCCGAGTCCTTGGAGAGAGAGAGGAGGTGGGGGGAGGGGCGAACGCTGAGGCTGCCGGGCAGGGGGTGCAGCTCAGGAAGTCTGCGCACCCTTGACTTAAAGGAGCAATTCATGCAGAATATATATTTACTTTTTAAATTTAACCCCATTCATTTCTGCTCCGGGGACCCCCTACTTCCCGAGATACAGACCAGTAAAGAGGGTGCCGGTATCTCCTGCAAGGTGTGTGTTTTTTTTTTTTTGGTTTGTTTTTTTTACAAAGCTTCTGCGTCACACGGACAAATAGGAAGCCAAACCTGATGACATCATAGCTTCCTATTGGCCTGCAAGGTGCGGGTGCTTTGAAACTCTATTACGTGATTCCTGCAATGCGAGCAGAGTGGCTACTGGCACCCTCTACGGAGATGAGTATCTCTGGAAGCAGAGGATCCACAGAACTAAAATGAATTGGGTTCAGCTTCGTAGACCCCCTGCTTCCATCCTATCTAAAAAATAAATTGCCGCTTTAAGACCATGCATTGTAAAAGTAGAATCTTATAATATAATTAACTATAGTTTTCTGTGCCATTGCAGTGGAAGTAATACGCGAGATTGAGATGAGTGTTGATGGTGATTCTGATGAGGGTAACAGTTCAGCGGTGATCACCGGCATATTTAGTGGTGTTCTGAAAGGTGATGGTAATGCGGAGGAAGGAATTGAAAGCTCAACCAAGCAAGTGAAGTGCGTCAGCGATGAGGAGGGAGATGAGGATGCTCTGAACATTTCCTCAATGTCATTGTTGACTCCGTTAGCAGAGACTGTTGGTGTTGGAAGTCCAGAGGTGAGTATATCTAAAAAAGGACACTTTTTTTTTTAAAGAGAGAATTGTTTAATATTCTCCTTTATAACGGGCCAACATATTCCGTAGTGCTGTACAATAGGGTCGGAGGGTGAAAACAATAAAATAACAAACATTGTTACAGTGGGCAAGGAGGACCCTGCCCGAGGCACTTACAGGAAGGGTAGGTGGGAACATAGAGGACAGGGGGATGAGACGTTTCGGATTGTAATGGAGCATCTGTAATATCTGTAAACGGCTACCACCTTTTTGGTTTCTTTATTTAAACACCCCTTTTTTGGCATCTTGTCAAAATACACTCCGGCACCTCAAACGTCTGGTTGATATATTTCCAGAACAAGGACATGCCCCCAAGTGACATGGCCAAGTCCTCTGATGCTGTATACCATGTTGTCCCTTTTTTCAGTGACCATGCAGACCTATGTTCTAGGAATCAATTTTTTTGTTTGGTTTCTTAATGGGTAACCCTCCATCCCCCTTCTCCACAGGCTCTTCTGTCCCCTTCCAAGTTAGCTGTTGCAACCAGTGGAACTTCTGATAGCCCCAAGTCTGTCAAGTTCCAGAGGACACGTGTACCCAGAGCAGAATCTAAGGACAGCATGGACTCTGCAGAGGAAAACCAAAACCTTTTGTACAGGTAATGCTAAAATGAGTTAATTAGTTGGTCCAAAAGAAAATAATTTGTTTTTCTTGTACAAATTATATTTACATTTCTTTTCACATTCTTCACTGAAATCCTCCTAGATTTATGCTTCAGGCCATAACATCGAAATAAATGTTGGTGTAAAAGATGCAATATATTAAAGCTGCAGCCCTCAAAAGCACTGCATTATACGTTTTTTTTTTTATATATATACAGCAACAAGTACATTGTACATTATAGTCAATATTTCGTAAGCAGTGGTCTATAAGGGCTTGGGTGAATAAGTCCAAAGTCCAGAGTTCCCCTGGAAGGGGGTACCCAGGGAAAGAAACAAGCACCACTTGTATAAGAAAAAAAATGTATTACAATATAAAAAAGGTACTAAAGCTCACTTACGTGTGAGAAAACACCGGCGGGCGTATGGTAGCACGGGCGCAAGGATCATGGTGTGGAGATCTCTCAGCTGGGGTATGCACAGCGAATCCTCCTGTCTCGGCGTCTGGCACTGAATCCCGGAAGTGACGTCATGCACTCTCGCAAGTTTTTGCCTCCGCTTTCTCGTCTGCCACCAAAAGCTTCAGACAATGAGGCTGCCACTCTCTCGACCCGCTCCTCCTCTTTGGTTCTGGCGTCCGCCAACAAACAGACTGGCTAAACGGCGTCCTGCTCCGTGCTAACACCAGGGTGCCTATCTTGTAGCCCTACGCATTTTGCACACTCTGCTTCGTCAGGGGCTTATACTGCATTTCATCTAGAATAAGGAATGTACAATTATAAAGGTAATGGTGATTAGAATTGAGTTGTAAAACCGCTTTTATAAATATCACTGGCAGCCATTTTTAGGAATCCTGTAACAGCTTTTCCCCTTCATAGAGTAGTGGATAATTTCATAATGGAAAATTAATGGAAACATTTTGTTGGATAGATGAGTGGAATTCTAATTGGTTTAATATTTTCAAAACACAAATCTGTACTACTGCCCTGACCCCTGCAACTTTGGAATATACAGCTTTACTCTTTCTGTAGCTGGAGGTATGGATATTTGTATGTAGTGCACATAAAATATACTTGAGTAGATAAGGAACGCAATTAAGTGCACCAAACATACAAGCACACAATAGGAAAAGGAATCCCTTCCTCCGGAGAGCTTACAATCGAAGGGGCTTAGTCGATAGCCGCTGTTTCCAGCGATCTGGGAAATTTCGGCTAAAACAGCCCACTTGGCCGCTTTGGCGGATATAGAATAAGTTCCAGAGTGGTATGTTTGGAGACTTATCCTTCGTCTACTGTCTGCTTCTCAGTGCAGTGGATGGCAGTGCCTTGCAAACGATGTTTGTAAGTATTTGTGGGTGTGAAGTAGTAATGAGACAGCTAAATGAAAGCTGTATGTACTTGTGCGGTGTGTGGTATTTGTTGCTGAACACGGAAATGATTATTATGGCATAGCACCATTTAGTAAATATGGCCCCTATTTCTTGAAGTTATTACATAACCAAGTGACCTCACTTTATTGTAAAATTATCACATTTATATTGTTCACAGTTATGATTCATTGTTTGTGTAAAGCAGCATGTATGTTGCAGATATGACTAAAATAAATATTTTTTTATTATTTCCTAAGCATTGATGCATACAGGTCTCAAAGATTCAAAGAGACAGATCGTCCTCAGGTAGTGCAATCGATTGTCCGTAAAGAAAATGTGTCTTCAAAACTGGATGATAAAAAAACTGCATCGCCGCATCCCGTTAACATTAAACAGAAAATGAAGGTACTTTGCGTGAGTGTGTCTGTCCTCTGAAGGCACACACCTCGGCATCTTCAGAAATGTTCTGCAATGGGACTGAACCGTTAATATTTCTGTAATAAAACATTAGGCTCCATATCTGAAGTTTTCTAGTAAAGTAGATCTTTTTCGCTTATACATTAAATGGTATATCGGGGTGAATTTTAGAATTTTGGCGCACACTCCCATAAATTATTTTATACCACCTAATTCAGTGATTTCCAACCTTTTTTGTTTGGAGGAACCTTGAAGTATTTAGAAAAATCTCGGGGAACTCCTCTCTGGCTGACACATATTAGGTTCGACAGGGGTCAGTCACAACATTTCACACCTCACGGGCCACCTCTATTTCCCACCCTTTACCCATGTTTTTCTCTCCCATCCATCTCAGTAACTCTTCCCCCCTCCCGTCTCGCATGTATTTATCCCTTGCGTCTCACTCTTACTCCCTCTTTTCCTCACTCCCTCCTGCCCCCCTCTCTTTTCCTCACTCCCTCCTGCCCCCCTCTCTTTTCTCACTCGCCCCTACCTTCCATCAATTACCCCACTCTCTCTCAATCCACCCTACAAAATACATACCAAAAAAAAAACCGGGGGGGGGGGGGGTGGTGTATGGTCTGTGGTCCATAGGAGGAACCCCTGAGACTGCTTCCACGGAACCCTGGTTGGGAATCACTGACCTAATTACTACTTGGCTTTGTTCCTGAAAATGGCTGAATCCTACATGACATACTAGCAGCCGATAAGGGTTTTCCGTACTGGTATATCTTTACATATTTCTGCTAACACATTTTTGCAAGTGATACAGAACACCAGCTCCAATTCACCTTGATAATTTCGTGTGGTATGTACCAGCGGTGTGCAAACTGGGTGGGGCGGGTGCAGAGGTCCCGCGCTCTTCCCCAAGCATTTAAATTAAATGCCGGGGGACCGCGCGAGGCTTCTGCAACCTATACTTACCGAGGTTCAGCTGGCTTCAGGACGCGTGACCATGACGACGTAGCGTCATGTGACAGCACAGTTGTCACGGTAACGTGCCGTCATGACACCGCGGGTGACGTGCGTCATATGACGCGGCATGAGGTAAGGGAGGGGGGCACACCGACAGGAGAGCAGGCATAGGGGGGCGCAGCAAATAACGTTTGCGTGCCCCTGGTATATACAATCGCTTAGCACTACATTCCAAGCAAAGATGTGGGTAATTATAAATATAGTGCAAAAAGAATCTTTTGCTATAATTATTAGAGCCCTTCTGGTTTTTGACCAGTTAACTTCACTGTAGCCCATAAATAGCAAATATAGTGCTTCTTACATTTGAACCCTGTAGGCACCGCAATGTCACGGACCCCATGCTGTTGGCTGCATTATTTTGTTTCCTTTTCTCTCCATGCAGTGGAATAACAACCATTTAAAACAGTATAATATTAGTACTGTAGGACCTACAGAAATGGGATTACTGTGACGTGGCTGCTGGCTTACAATCTTTTGGCCAAAGTAAACTAAATTATCCATATTTCTGAAGACAGAATATAGATAAAATGCATAGTAATGTGTTAAATAATTTGTCATATTGGATGCAACATTGGGCTTTGTGTCTTGTATACATTCTGTGACAATTTCAGTAGCACTTCAAATGACACATATTGGGTTTTGAGTTTGCCAAGTCTGTGTACAGTATATGCTTTGTAATGCAGCTTTAAAGTGAATTGGTAAAATGCAGCCAAATATGTTGCTGGCCTATATAATGTAGTGCCCCTCACCTGTCCATCTAATCCCTAATGTGCTGAGCATGTTTCCCTATGGAATGTCACCAGGTACTCAACAATGAAATCAACTTGCAGCAGACTGTGATTCACCAAGCCAGTCAAGCGCTTAATTGTTGTATAGACGAGGACCATGGGAAAGGGTCCCCAACAGAAGCAGAGGCAGAGCGATTGCTTTTGGTAGCAAGTAAGTAATCCTTCAACAGTGTGACCTGTATAGAGAAAATCTGACTGTTTCGGTTTCCATGCACTGAACATTGATCGGTACAGCAGTCAAAGGGTGGTGCTAAAGGGGTAGACAAATGCTATACTGCTCACATGAAGTATGATAAAGTTGGTGCTATAACTGGCAGGGCGAGACCTAATTTCCTGATGTGAAAACAAGGCAGCAGCACACCAGAATGAAATGTACAAAAACCATTGTACAATTTTACTCGCACAGATACAAGCGCCTACTTGAACGAATGTGAACTAATGACAATAAATCTATTAATAGATTAAATGATGCCGATTTGAGGTGTGTGTGTGTGTGTGTGTGTGTGGTGTGTGTGTGTGTGTGTGTGTGTGTGTGTGTGTGTGTGTGTGTGTGTGTGTGTGTGTGTGTGTGTGTGTGTGTGTGTGTGTGTGTGTGTGTGTGTGTGTGTGTGTGTGTGTGTGTGTGTGTGTGTGTGTGTGTGTGTGTCAGCCAAATTTGGAGAGAGGGGTTACAATAATTATATTATATGGTAAAAAGACTGTCGGTCCTGAACTCTTAAGGCAATTGTTGTGTTGGGTTTTTGTTTTGGCCATTTTTTATATAACAATTCTGAAGTCATTAGTAGTCAAACAGATAAACATAAGCGGCAATAGCTGGTTGATGAGTTAAACTTATCTTTGAGATGGGAAGTAAAGACGCTGAACTATTCCACTCCGTTGTATACATAAACAAAGCAATATTTTCAGTTTATCAATGGATTTATATATTTTTTACATTGACATCATTTTTCTAATTGTTGCATGAACTGCAAGTATGCAAATTACATGATGGGAAGTGACGTTTTTCACACACTTGCATACTTTACAAAGAATCCATGTCCACTGAATGCCTCGCTGAAAGTGGCAAAAGGGATAATTTTTGCCCAGTGTGTATTTTTGAACCCCTATTTAATATTCTGGGAAATTACTTTTCCATTTTAGGGAATCCCTGAGGGGGGGGGGTTTCCCCCCCAAATCGGAACGCAGAGGGTTCATTGATTTTTGAGAAATGGCTTCGCGTTTTTGAGTATGAGGGTCGGAGGCAGGGACTTAAGGACTAGTGGGCCCCCGGCGCAAGTGAGAAAATAAAGGCCTTACGCAGCAGAGGGAGCCCACGCAGGTGGCGATTGTGGAAGTTGGACCTGACTCCTAGTGGAGCATATTCTTCATTTTAGGACTGCCTGGGTGGGTTCCCCCTGCTGACGGGTAAGGCCCCACAGCACTGGGGATGTATTCTGTGAAGAGAGAAGAGAGGGTCAGTACTGCTAAAATAAGTGCTGGAAAAGTGTTCTGATGTGAGGCAGAATGGGCCACAAAGTCGTGGGCCTTGGAACAACCAAACTGGCGGTAGTTTGGCCACTGCTTTGGGGGCAATTCTATCTTGTCTGGAGTGACTTTTTGGGCTGGTTTCAAACAAGAATCCCCATTGAAGTCCATGTGGATATTTGTCTAAAAATCACCTGAAAAGCCATTTCGGACTACATAGCATTCACCCCTTAGTCCTTTGTTGCGACTGCACCAGACATTTGTACGGTTTCCATTAATACTGCATATGTGCTTTTTTTTCTCCTTCCAACTCTTCTTTAAACAGCTGAGAAAAGAGTCGCTTTGCTTGCTGAGATAAACAAGCTGAATAAGGAAGGACCACAAAGTCAGAAACACGGCGCTCATGCAAGTGATAACACTCCATCAAGAGGCCTCGTTTCAGTGTCTGAAATGTTTCTACCTCTGAAAGCAGATTTTGTCTGCAACACATCGCAAAAACCAGGTAAGGGAACATCTGCATATCCCTTTTGGCTATATTTCTAAAAATGAAAACCATTCTTTTCAAAATATTTGATAACTTCTATTTCCTCTAAATTCGTCAATTGTTTTTGAAGGGAAACATTGAGTTTGATCTCGGCTTACTATAAAAGCTTCTTTAGGTCGGTGAGTCTCAGTCTTATTTGCATAGTGACACTTATGGCTTTTATGTGAAATACAAGTGACGCCCGTATTCATTTGATGACATGGTTTTCTATGTAACAGCTGCGCTAAACAATAGTTCTACAGTTGTTTGCAGTGGCAATCCTGCTTTCCCTTAAAATTTTTTTTAGTGTGTTAGGATTCAAGCAGTGGGGTTTCCAGAGCTGAATTGTGTGAATTTCTGCTTCCCGAGAGAATGAAGTCCATAGGTCTCCCAGTGTCTCTGCTGTTTAAATGTCCCGGTCATGCGGGCCAATAGGGAGCCGCAAGGGATGATGTCGCAGCTTTCTATTGGCTCGTGTGAGCGGGACATTTAAACAGCAGCGAGATACCGGCACCCCATACGGAAGTAGTTCTGAAATTAATGCAATTCAGCTCCGGAGATCTGCTTCAAACCTAAAACCCCGCCCCTCCCCGGATTCTGTTCCAGGCTGCTGCCGGAAAGCGAAAATTGCAGAAAAGCGTAACATAGCATTTGCTATGTCCAACATCTACTTCAGTCTGTCCTACCCCTTCTGCGCATGCGCAAACTCTGCTGCCCCCCTTCTGCGCATGCGCGAACTCTGTTGTCCTTCTGCGCATGCGCAGACATGGCGGCCCTCTTTTCGGTACCGCCGTATTGTACATATTTATGCCATTTTGGTGTTCTGACATAACGGAGCATCGGCACACCCTTGACTGAGAATCACTGGCTTAAAGGGCCAATGCCTCCTAGAAACTCCTGAGACCATTCCAGTGACCAGTTTAAGGGGTCTTATCTAGGTGATTGCATGTTCATTTTGAATAAAAATTTTTTTAATCTAAATCAAACACCTATAAAGTATTTTAAAATATGTTTTTAAACTTAGACTTGTGAGGGCTTTGATTTTTTTTTTGGCTCTATGATAAGGATAAAGAAAACGCTTCTCAAACATTTCCCCATTCAGAGACCCCTAAGAAATTTAACTTGTAACTAATTTCCCCAAAAAATATGAAAGCAGACAAATCTTTGCTATTAGCAAAGTTAGATTTGTTTAGAGAAGACAGTTACTGTTAAAAGCCCAGTAGATGGCAGTGCTGCTTTATTAAATAACTGGAAGCAGTCCAATCAGCATTTATTAAAACAAATAAATCTATATATTTTTATATACACACACACACACACACACACACACACACACACACACACACACACACACACCTTTTATTGAAAACGAATTACGTAAACTGTCGATCAATTTGTTCTCCCGTGATCGATTAGCAAAAGATCCGGCTTCTTGGGGTTCATGTCAGTTTAACTCAGCAGCTACAATGTATCGTTACATTACTACGGTAACATTATCTATTGTTACAGTTTGCAGCTCAAACTGCTGGTAATATTTGCAACAAATTATCACAAACAGGAAAGTGTTGCAAAGATCTTGCACTGCTGGGGCGGTGGGATAAAACCTGCTATAGAAATACAAGGATGCTCAGCATATTAAAACGCATTGTTACCTAAAAATGAGTGTTTAATCTAATACTACAGAACTGCTTTATTTACAAAAAACACATATAGGATATTGCATGGATTGCTCCTAATAATAATAATGCAATTAACTTATTGGCATATTTCTTACAGGATATGCTGCTTCGGAAACCGTTAAAAGGGCTGCTAGACATTTATTACCTTCACATTTTAAATACTGAAGTAATAACCGTGTCACGTCAAATGTAATCTGTTTTGGTGTTGACATCTTATTTATGCAAATGAATGGAAATTGTGCCGAGAAGTACCTGGGCAGGCATTTAACACGATGAGCAGCATACTTTTAGAACGTGGAGATCCTGCATGTCTAATTGCATTGGAGCATTGCAGAAGGTTATAAGAATGAATTGAAATTAATGGGTTCTACAAAAAAAATAATACTTTATTACAAGTCTCAGTCATTTTGAGGAGGACAATTAAAGGTAAAATCCCACATAGTCGACCATTTGAATTTCTTTGGGGCCTCTGAATTGGGGTAGTTTGAGAGATCAGCATAAAGACAACACTTGATGGATGCTGTCCTGATCTGCGAGCCGATAAGGGGAGGTGGATCTCTGGATGTACAAGCACTTGCCGAGCAGCCAGAGGAAATCAAACCCCTCCCATGCCTGACTTTAGCTTTTAATTAATTTATTTTTTAATAGATTTTGGTAAGAAAGGTATCAATCGCCCGGATGAGAACCTGCAAACACATGTTGGTGGAATTTGGCCCGTGGAGGGATTCTCCCTTTTTAAAGGAATAAAAATGTAACGCATTGAGTTCCTGGTTTCTAACCACATTTTCACGTAAGGGATCTAAAAGTGTCCGTAGCTAGTTTGAGAGCTGGGTTTATATGTACACATTGCAGTATTGTAGTCACTCCATAGTCGATCTAGCAGCACCCGACGGTCATGTGGTTAGCCCACCACATGAGCACGTTTGCTAATGCTACATGGATGGTCCATGTAGACTGTAGAGAGAGGGGGTGCAACCTGGTAAAATTGTTGTTGCCTTAATGCTGTGGTAAAAAAACGATAACTGACTGCTGTTTTCAGTATACATGTGTCATTTGAAAGCTGTTTGTTTGGCGCCTGCTTCACCAAAGTCATGGAAGAGGAGAGTATGATTAGAACAGCCTTCTTGCATATCCACAGACTCTGCAAATTATTACTTCTTCATAATGCTGAGAGCTGGGACAGAGAACATGGTTGCAACTCCCATGGCAAGCACTTCAAGTTCTATGAAGGGGGACGCCCTTGCGTTCCCAATGACATTTTCCCTGTAAGTATATCAATATTGCATTTCAGGTTTAACTTACATGCTTATAATGGCAAGTTATCCAACATTTCCAGTGCTATTTCTTGGTAGTTCGTTTTGCTCATTTTAAGGGAATTGGTGATACATAGCACAGTTTCTTCTATTTTATAAAGGGCTACTAAAATATACATTATATCATTTCTCCAATATTGATATTCGGCTGTTTCTTCATTTTAAAAGATTCATTTCTTAAAATTGAGTAGTGTTTTCACTTCTGTTTTTCAAAAACCATGTGGTTTTTTGTTGTTGTCTTTTTATAGACCTGGCTGCTAGTAAGGGGCCTTCTCAATTTAGCCCAAGCTGTTATTGGACAATTACCTTTTTGAAGCCAGTGGGTGTTTTTGTACCCGAAACAGCCTGACCCAGCTGCCTTGGACTATGTTGAATTAGCCCCGGAGTGTCTGTCTGATCTGATTAGAGTTAAATGTCTGAAAATGCTATAATATCAAAGTTAAGGTCCACACTGGACAGTCTTTGTTTTTTGTTTGTTTTTTCCCTGTATGTGCTTTTTACTTAATTAAAAAAAAAAAAAAAAAATATGCATTGTGGGTATGCTATATTAATCTTTGTTTTGCCTTCTTCCCCCCACCCCCACAGTGAACATGTTTCCAATGACTTTGAGATCTATATTGATGTGTACAGTTTGGTATGTATCCTCTTACACCATCATCACTTTATTCTTTTTAAACCTTTATCCTAGATTCTAAAGCTATTCATTCGTATATTTCTAGGTGCAGAAAAAGGAAGGCCCTGCCTCTGACAAGAGGAAAAAAGTTACCAAATCCAAGGTGAGCAAACTATTTGTTTAAAAATGAGTGAATTCTGCAGGAAATGTAGCCTAAAAAAAAGCAATGTGAAAAGAGGGGGATAAAATATTCTGTTCATCATATGGTCATAGCAATTGCACATAAAATCGAGGCATTTTAACTGATATTTTATTTTGTAAGTATTTAGACTAAACGGCAAAATAAATTCATAAACAGCAGAAAACTCACACAGATGGTAGTCAGAGAATTAAACTGAAATAGACTGTGATGAGGGATAATGTTTAGAAGTTCCTCCGAACCATTTAGCCAGAAGACAATGAGTTTCCGAGCAGTAATATTGTATGAGCAGTAATATGGTATGATCCTTTTGCATTGGGTTTATTCTTAAAACAAGTTTGCTTGTTTCTTGATTTTCTTAGACTTGTTTTATTTATTTTTTGTTTTAAGTATGAATTTGATGCTGGCTTTTTCTCCATTGCTGGAAAAATGTATATCTTACAGAACGTTTGTCTTTAAAAATATTTATTAAATTCATGTGATTTTTGCTCCATTGTAGACCATGGTAATAGAAATGTATAAGATCTATTAAGCCTCACAATGATTTTTTGTCTCTGGATTCCCCCTCCCGTGAAAATGACTATGCTGCCCTGTATAAACCGTATGATTCCTGTCCCCTTGTACTGGACTTAAATCGTCAATCATACATTTCTCTGTATTTTTAAAATCTATTTTCTGCTTCACTTTTTACCATGTAACAAAGAATTGGCGATTCTTTATTGGCTTTGATATTGGTATGGTGTAGAACAGGGGTGCTCAACTCCAGTCCTTAAGGCGCTCCCCCCTCCCCAAACCGGTCAAGTTTTCAGGATTTCCCAGCTTCATCACAGGGGGCTCAGTCAAAGACTGGACCTCTGAGCCACTTGTGCTGAAGCTGGGATATCATGAAAACCTGCCCGGTTGGGGTGCTTGAGGATTGCAGTTGAGCACCCCTGGTGTAGAAAGTGCTCAGGGGTGACAGTCTTAATTCTTGCAGAAAACGATATAGAAGTATAACATGTTCTAATTGTTGTGCGCAGATGAATGACCGTGAAAACCCAATTTAGCCTATTTAGTGCAAGGTAGTGTACAAATACAATCGCAACATACATCAGAAAGTACAGAATGCACTTAATGTGATTTTCTCTTGTCCAGCTTGTTTGCAGAGCTCCCTGCTTTTCCACATACAGTCTAGTACAGCAAATCATTATTGCCTCTTTGGTACGATTCTCTGTGTGTACTTCAAGCTTGTGCACCCTGTCGTGGTGGTCTGTGTACAGTGCTCTATACTGCATAGTATTTGTCTAAGGGACAGCTGAAGTTATTCTGCTACAAAGTATTCAAAATTGGGGTGCTGAACCGATTATTTGAGAGGTTATCGGTTTTGCATCCACAAGGAAAATGAATAAATTATAGACGGTTTATATTTAGTAACTTTATTTCTTTAGCACTTTTCTCCCAGTGGAGAGTGCTTCATAATTACAATATAGCGCGTGGTACGCATGCACATAGGTATTTTTACAGACACAGTCCCTGCCCCGATGAGCTTACAATCTGTGTTTTTGGTGCCTAGGGCACAGAGAGATAAAGTGACTTGCCCAAGGTCATAAGGAGTGGGACACCTGGAATGGAACCAGGTTCCCCTGACTCAAAACTAGAGGTCATTGTTTACAGTGTCAGTGCCTTTACCCACTGAGCTACATTCTCCCTATATTTACATAGCATATTCTAGAAGAGCAAAAGGTAATTGAAAAATAGAGGTGAATTAGTATTATTCTTAAACATGTAAAGTAATCAATTTCAGACATCTATTGGTGGCACAGTGGAGATAAATCACTCAAATGCACATGGTACGCTTTAGCAGTCGCTTTTTGTACTCATGCCAACATCTCTGGGTCTTACTTTTCATACTGATTTTAAATCCGTATTATTTAGCCTGCCGTTTATGTTTGAAGGCCACCCACAAAATAAACGTGCTGCAATATAAAGCAATTTTAAGTATAACTGCACATTTTCAACTATCTGAAACTTGTCTATGGGAAACAATTATATGTTATCAGATCTGTTCTTTAAACCTAAAGAATTAAAGCTGTTGATCCCTATCATCTAGTTCTAAAGGCCCCCAAATAGAAATTCAGAAGTATTTTCATTGGGCAGCTACACCACAACGTCAGTATTCCAGGCATGGCTAATGCTTTTTTTAAAATGTAATTTTCTTTATGCAGAAAACGAAATTTGAAATTCATGGTCAGGCTATGAACATAAATCTATTAGAACAGAGGTAGAAGAAATCAAATGGTCTTCTGGTTTTATTCTGTCTACGATTGAGCTCCGATAAGATCACCAACTGATTGTTAGATCATTGTCTGGTGATGTAATCTGCAAATTGTGAACTTCTTTGTAATGATCATGCTGCATAATACTAGTGTAAATTCTTGAGCTGCGTCTGAATTATTAATTCCGTGTGTCTTCTGGGTTTCTAGCAAACATCATGGTTCCCGTTAATTTGATGCAAAAAAAAAAAAAGCTTAAATAGAAACACACAATATTTTTTTTCCCAGTTAAATTGCCGTGTTACATTTTGTCCCTTTTTATTGAGACTGCGTTGGTGCATTGCGCTGCAATAACATTTGCTGCTACAGTGATTAGTCAACATGATAAACTTCTCAGGCTGCATGTGGGACCCGTAGCCAAATAAAGGGACACATATATATATATTGGGTAACAGGCAGAACGCATGTTGCAGCCATGGTGAGGCCAGTGTTACTCAATACTGTCATTAAGCAGCTGAGGGGGTGGGAGAAGCTAGGATCAACACCAGAAATTCGCCCCTTCCTCTGCAGTCTGTACCAAGAAGAGGGATATCGGCCTGCTGGGACCCCAGAAGTTGGGTGCTAATGCCTGTTATAAACACAAACAGAGCCCAGTGCTACATCCAATGGCACAAATACACAGTGAAATACCTATATATTCTCTTGTAAAAAGTCGTTTAGTTTAACCCTTTGGCCAAAGCGTCTTAAGCCTGCGGCCACTTACAAGGTATGACCATAGCAGGGCCTAACACTGATTTTAATATTCTTAATAACCTGTACAATACTAGGAAGAATGATCAGATTTCAATCAGATTTAGAACCATGCAGCTGATTATGACAGATCAAATTTGATAATTCTTCCTAGTATTGTACAGGTTATTAAGAATTTTAATCAGTGTTAGGCCCTGCTATGGTCATGCCTTGTAAGTGGCCGCAGGCTTAAGACGCTTTGGCCAAAGGGTTAAACTAAATGACCCTTTTTACAAGAGAATATATAGGTATTTCACTGTGTATTTGTGCCATTGGATGTAGCACTGGGCTCTGTTTGTTTATAGTATATATTGCCATGCCCAGTAGCACTCTGTTTTGACATTTATGCACATATATATTTTGTGGTAACTTTTGGAGCTTAATGAGCTTACTGGTATTTGTGTGTTTTGCTAATGCCTGTTGCCTGCCAATGGTACATCTGTATGTTGGTATTTAGGTTCCAGGAGGGGGGGGCAGACAGGGATGACCAGCCGTGAGAATTTCTGGAGTGCGTGCTTTAGTTTAATTAAACCAGCTTTACCTATTTAGAAGTTTGCAGTTGCATCCAATACTGCTTCATATTGCAGCATGTCAACTTTTAGTGGCGGTATTTGAGGTAGTAGTGTCCTATAACAAGTTTAAGAAAGAAACGTTGTAAATAAATGGTAAAACTGTAAACCGAGCTGATATTAATTGGGAGCAGTGGCATTTGCACTTGCATACAAGCCGAAAATCTCATTTTCAAAAACTGACTTTGTCCTCACTGGGGGTCCACTTACAAGAATGCAGAATGTACTTCCCGTCACATTGGTTGTCATGATGAAGGGAGGCTCAGTGCTAGGGTTTGTTCTACAAGATGACATGAAACAAAAAAGGCATGTATGGAGTACTGCACACTTTTATTCACACGGTATACAAATATGGCGCACAATCACAGCGGGCAAATTAAGCCTACGTTTATTGTTCAAACCTTTTGGGATATTTCATCCGTTGGTATACGCTCTGGGTGTAGTAGGCAACAGGCTGGTTACCTACGTGGGTGCACCTTATTGTGGTGGTTGCTTTTATTCTGCAAAATCTGTTCCAGTTTTTAGTGCAATATAGTTTAGTGGCTATACCTCTTGGGTATACTTCTGATGCACGCACGCTTTAAGGGATTGGTGAGGCAAAAACGAAAACATCTGTAGTATTTTTTGTTTCTTTTTTTCTTAATTCAAAGGATTTTTCTTTTCTGTACATCGTCTTGCCGATTTTTAAATGAAGCCTAAATATATCCTTTAAAGTTCCTCACTTACAATATTTTTTCTATTTTTTTTTTAGGCAATTACTCCAAAGAGACTGTTGACTTCTATTACAGTAAGTACAAAACTGTAACCTAAAATGTAGGTGAAATTAGAAGAAACACCAATTGTACACTTATATATATTTTGTCTGCAAACAAGGAATTGTCAAATTATATTTCATTACAAGTTGTTCCTGTTGCATAGTCAAGTTTTTTTACAGAACTATTTGAGTGATTTATTATGTTGCCAGTTGAGCAATTGTAACTTCCTATTGGATATTCACTCTTGCCTATGTTTGTGTAAAGCTAAATAGAATAAAAAGTATGTCCACTATTTGGCAAGTACAATATTTTCACTTTCAGCATTATGGTATTACGGTCTTTTAACACATACTTGTATACCGTAGTGTCTCCCTGATTTCCCTTGCTAAGTACAATGAACAGATAAGTTTGTTTTTAATATATACATTGTTGTAGTAGACCTGTGTAGGCTGAAAGATTTATTTTTTTTGGTTCAACTTAATTTCATAGTGCTACTGTAATTAATCTATTTTGCCGACTAATTATTTTCCTAATTTACTTTTTTAGAAGAGCAACATTCATACACCAGGTGAGCAGCATTATGATTGTATATTGTATATTATATCTATTTTCATGCGCTAGTGAATTTTATTCTAGCCCTACAAGGGTGTAATAAAATGTCGGCTACAAAATGATTGTACTAATAGTAACATTATATTTGTTGTTATAATAAAAAAAGCAATACAAGCCGTTTTATTCAATTATTTATTTTACATAGGATTTAAGGCGTATCTCGGGGCTGAACCCCATTAATTTCGGCTCTGAGAACCCCCTGCTTCCCGAGATACGGACCTCCGAAGGCGATGCAGGTATCTCCTACAAGTTTAAAGCTCCCGCATCACGTGGGCCATTGGGAAGCGGCACCAGGTTAAGTCACCGCTTCCTATTGGTCCGCAGGGCACGGGAGCTTTAAAAAAAAAAGCAGCTATTACGTGAACTCTGGGAGCAGCTTCTGGCGCCACCTTCGGAGGCAGGTATCTCTGGAAGCAGGCCAGCTTAGATTGCCTCTTCAAAGCTGTAATCTCCCCATATTTATTTATTTTTTAAAAATCTTACTTGAACTGTTGGGGCTGGGACCTGCGGCGCGGGCAGCTGCATGAGCGTACCCCACCAGCATGGGAATCCTTCTGAGCAGGTCCCAGTCCCCCCTCGCTACACGGCTCACAACGTGCTGTGACGCGTTAGCCGCCAGGGGATGCAAGAAAATTGTGATCCCGAGCGGTGACGCGTCACGTGGTGCGCTGATGAGCCTATCAGCGGCGGGGGTGGGAGCTGTCAGACAGCTTCTTACACAAGGTTGTGTGTGCGTGTGTGAGGAGGGCATTTGTGGGGGGAGGGAGCGGGAGCTGCTTACTTTCCAGCAGCCCGCAGCAGCTCCCTCCTGCAGCCCGGGAGACCGAAGGGGGGTGGGGGGTGGGGAGTAGGGGGTCCCTCCGATCAAACCACGCGCCCGCCCCGGCTCCCTACAGACCGCATATCGCGGTCTGTGCCTGTCGGCGTGCCCGCACTGCAGAGGGAGCGGGTCCTCTCGGGAGCCAATTTGCAGTCCAGGGACTCTGTGGTCCCTGAAATATTTGCCATTTTTTTTTAGTTGGTTTCTTACTGAAAAAACAAGTATTTCTCGAAGGACCTCCTATTTCTGGTTGTGTGTATATCTTGTCTATCTATATCACAGAAATTATGCTTTAGGCTGCGCCTATACTTACGGCGCAGAGCAAAATATAACACCATTCATAGAAACTTGATTGAACTAATCCATATAATTTTGTTTGTCCAAGTAGTTTATTTATTACGAATCTTGTGGGTAGAAACAAATGTATGCAGCATTAAGGTCAGGGTTCAGGAAGCTCTGATATTGCCGCGTAATTCTATGTCAACTGCTATTCAAGTCAATGCGGGATAGCCGTGCAATACCCTGTATCTGACCTAAAGGAATCTTCCTCCTTTATTACAATTCTGTGTTTAAGTTTTTATTTAACTACATGATTTTGCATATGTTATGTACGGCTCAACATGTGTTTCTTTTTCCTCTTCTTTCTCATCACAGCCTTATCTAGTCCAGGGGGCCCAAACGCTGTCCGTACCAGTAATTTTGTTCTTGTTGGGTCTCACAAGCTCACCCTCGCTTCAATTGGAAGTAATAAATTCCTTTTGGACAAGGTACAGATTTCTCATACGTCCATACACCTTATTTTCGTCAGACTACATTGCATCACAGACTATTATTGAGTGAATAACTAATAATACATATCAGTTTTTTTTTTCTGCAGCAGCAGCATAAAATGTCAAGCAATTGGTAATAACCAAATTAACTTTTTGTAATACCTAGCGTGTTCATTAAAGGACGTGAGCAATGTTTTCGGTTCCATTACACATTTTTGTCCGACATTTGCTTGTTGTTGTTTATTCACATACTTCAGTCTAAACGTTATAATTGCATTTAAATCATCATTTGTCAAAGGGTTAACAAATGCATTCATATTACTTGCAATTGTTGTTGATCATTACCATAAAGCATACTTTGATCTGTTTCACTAGTTTAATTGTAATTGCGCCTAATAAATGGAGACCTCCCCGCGTTGGGTAAATTTGTTGTCTTCCGTGAAAGTACGGTACAGTCAAATGGTGTGTAAGGGTTCCCCAGGTACTGTCCTTACCAGTGAAGTTATCAGCTTTTAATCTCCCTCAGTCCTGCTTTGCTCCCTTTTTTAATTACTGTGAAATGTAACACATTTGACCTTCTCGATCTGCAGGTTCCATTTCTGTGTCCTTTAGAAGGGCATTTATGTCTCAAGCTTAAGTGTCAAGTAGATTCTTTTGTTGAAGAAAAAGGCTTTTTGGTGAGTGATTTTATTATTACCGGTTCCTTTTGGATTTTAATTTCTGGTAAAGATGAGTTTAAAATGTTCGTGTGTTAGTGTTGCAATGGCGTTTCATTACCAGAAATGTTTCACATCTTCTATTGATCTGCATTATTGATGTAGTGCGCTTGCCAACCCGATTCATGAATACAGCAAGTACTATATGTAATGAAACCCCAGCTTTAGTGCAGCCAATTGGAATGCAATGCATGACGTCATCCCTGATGATGGTGCAGCAGCACCGAAACGTTGGACTGTTTGGTATCGTGTTAGAATAAATGTTTATATTTTTTGCTTAATGTGGGCCCTATGTTTTTTGCTTTTGCACTGCTACCCGAATACTCTTGCAAATTCATTCCTATATATAATGTCTGCTGTTTTGATGTACGTAAGGAGGTTTGTGGCCTTCTTAAAAAAAAAAGTGTCCATAAACTAAAGATTGGAGAGAAAATGCTTCTAAAATTGAGTATTCACACTCAACCAAAACAAATCTAGCTCATCACTGTTATAACGCGATCCGTTACAACGCGAATCCGCTTATAACGTGATGCAAGCGTGGCTCCCAATTTTCGTGTTTATGAATACTTTGCAACACGATTATTGGTATCTTAAATACTTTATTGTACAATGCATACAATTGTACATTATTTCTTACGCGATCCGCTTATAACGCGATGTGGTTCTTTGGACCCTAAGCACAGCGTTATAAGGGGGTTGAGCTGTACTCGCAGATCATTACATGATTCACTTTTAAATCACTCCTAACCCCTTAAAAATCCCAACTTCTAAAATATTAAAATAATTGCAACATAAATCTGTCACATTGGCATACTCTGATTTTTGGCAAAAGAAGCAAATTATTTCTACAAGTTACTGTGGTTTAACAGATGGCTTCTGTAGAAATCCATACAGCTTTAAGCTAGTTGGTTATACACATGACACAGTTACACAGGATGGTTGCTTCCCACTGCAATCAAACACAGCAATAAAATAATAAGCTTGTTGGACTTTAAACAATCAGTCTTTTTGTAATATTTTCTTTCTTATGTAGTGTACGCAGCACTTTACATGGAAAGTTGCAGGCACGAGTCCCTGCCCCTTAGAGCTTACAATCTAATTTTGATGCAGTCATAAAGACTTTTTTTTCTTGCTTGGATCACAAGGAACCGACACTGGGTTTTTAACCAGACTCCCCTGCTTCAGTTTTTTTTTGTTTATATAGTCGGTGCCTTTATTTGGTATGCGCAGGCATGCGCGCAGTTCCAACAAAATATACATTCCCAATTTGTAGCAATGCAAGGTAATTGTTGTCTTGATCACATAAACCTGTGAAACCTGATTTTGAACCATTGTGATTTTGTCTGTGTAATGCAACAGTGGTGTTGCATGTAGCTTGTTATGCGAATATGTATTGTGTTGTCGTTCTGTTTAGAAGTTGGGCTTGAATATCTAAATTTCACATCTATTCAACATATCTCGTATTATAAAACAAATGTGATGGGGTTAGAATACATTTTATTTGAACTCTGGTTGCAAAATTAGCCTAAACCTTTTATCCAAGTAATAATGGTTACGTAGCGCTTTACAGAGACATTTTGCAGACATAGTCCCTGCTCAATCTGAGCGTACAATCTGTTTTTTGGTGCCTGAGGCACAGGGAGATAAAGTGACTTGCCCAAGGTCACAAGGCGCCGACACCAGGAATTGAATCAGGTTCCCCTGCTTCAAACTCCGTGCCAGTCAGTGTCTTTACTCACTTAGCCGCTCCTTCTCCTACATGTCTTTTTATACCCTTAATTTCTTTCATAGACCATGTTTGAAGATGTGAGTGGATTTGGGTCTTGGCATCGACGTTGGTGCGTCCTTTCAGGATACTGCATTTCTTATTGGACATACCCAGATGATGAGAAACGAAAGGTTAGAGTACTCTGAGGAAACCTAACCAAACCATAACCTCCTATATTTTTAATTCAGTTTCTGTATAACTGCCAACAAATGGAGAGTGGTCCATGCTACCAGGATTTACTGCATTTTATTACAGACCAGTAGTAGGCATCTGCACAATAACAAATCGGATCTCTCTAGATAGGCTTGCAGTTATATGTAGTGGTGGGATTCCGGATCTCTGAAACCCTTGGCTTGTGATTCATATCATAGAATACCTGAAGTGGTGCTGTTAAGCTCTAGTCTTTGGGGGTTGAAATAAAATGATATATGAATGACTAATTTGTGTAAGCTAATGCTCATTT
The DNA here is from genome assembly GCF_040206685.1 of Ascaphus truei. NCBI lineage: Eukaryota > Metazoa > Chordata > Amphibia > Anura > Ascaphidae > Ascaphus > Ascaphus truei. The sequence goes on from NC_134484.1 coordinate 329,897,646, forward strand.
TAAATGTGCATATCGTATGAAATGCCAGACCTTTCATGCTCCTTGAAGATGATTGAATTTCCTGTTAACAAAATCATAGGTAACGTGGTAGGTTGTAAGATGCAGAATTAGTAAGAACAGCTTCCTTCATTTTGAGCTGGTAACAGGCTGCGTGTGTTTGAGAACTACATTTAATAAAGGCAAAACTGAAAGTATGAAATAAGGCATTTTTCCTGGTTGTCCCAGTGGCACTTAACCGATTTGGTGCACACTGCCATGGAGACTATCCAGGAAATTAAAATTGCGGTAGGAAGGTTAACCATTTTCACTTTGTTTGGGATTGGCAACAGCCACAGGTAAAGTGCAATAAGAAATTATAAAGGAGGAAGTAAGATTATCTTCTGGGTATATGTTCTGGTTAGTTGCCTCCTTTTCAATGCCTGCTGTAGTTCTCCATGTTACACGGGTGTAACTGTAATGCATAGCTGACCTCCAGCTCATTGCTTTCTAGCCCCCTAAACACTAAGCAATAACCTGCTTGTAACCTAAATTAGTCCCATTTTATGGTCACGGGTGCATCTAACATGTTATGGGTATGAAAGATCATTTTCACATTATGAATAAAAGTTGTTTTAGTCCCAAAGTGCCCAATGCATTACAGCCTATTATGCTGAGCCCTTTACATTTTCTGACGGTTATTTTTTTTTTTTTGCTAGCATCCCATTGGCCGACTAAATCTGGCAAACTGCACCAGCAGGAAAATAGAGCCGGCCAACAGAGAATTCTGTGCCCGGCCCAATACGTTGGAACTCATCACCGTCCGGCCACAAAGAGAAGGCGACAGAGAAACGCTAGTCAGTCAATGCAGAGACACCCTTTGTGTCACCAAGTAAGTATATGAGGAGGGTTATACCACTTCCTCTGTTACTGTGCAGATCCAAATTTTTATATCCGGAGTGAAGTTCTTTATTAAATTCACCTTCCTTACTGCTACTGCTTATAAGCATATGTATTAAATCAGAAACATTCCCCATATACATCAACTAAGAGAGATGTACTGTAACAATCATGATTTATCTGACTTGGTTTTCATTTCTATCTTAACCCCTTCATGTGTTGCTTGCTGCTCTGGCACTGAAGAGGTTTAAAGTAGACCATGCATCTACAGTAACTAGTGTTGGATTAGTTTGAAAAAAGTTAATTATCTTTAATATGTTTTTTTTTATTTCTGTTTATCTGTCTCTGTAGCTTGAGCATATGGTTGAGAAACACTGATTTCAACTTAAAGTAACATTGGCTGTGGTCCAAACAGGATCAAATTTCTTGTATAATTACGTCTTGAGCTACATAAGTATTTATTTTTTTGATCATTTATAAAATATTTTATAATATAATATGAAAAATATAATATAAAATGCCTCTTAGGCCAGTGATGGTTTTGTGATACCTACAAGAAGAAAATGGAGTGGACCTAATGTCTGACTTTCCCCTTAACTTGTGAACATGTTTAGTCATAAAACGTTTTTAAATTGCAAGTAATTGTAATCCTTACTTGATCCTCAACAGAAGATTTGTCATAATTTCTTAATATTTTATGTATTTTAGGAATTGGTTATCTGCAGACACTAAAGATGAGCGTAACCTCTGGATGCAAAAACTCAACCAAGTTCTCCTGGATCTCCGTATGTGGCAGCCTGATGCTTGTTATAGGCCGAGCAGCAAACCTTAGTGTGGAAGTTTACAGAAAAGTGAAAGCCTTGTTCAGCGACTCGCAATTTAGAGCACAAATGTGTAAAGAATTTGATCTCCTGTTTTACTGCAAGCTTTGTAAAAAAACAAAAAAACACAACCAGCTTTAAAAATACTCTGGAAAGAAGTACAGCGTAAATAGTTTACTGCTGATAACCTTGTCGCTATTTTATAACCTTAACCACATGATCTAGTTTTACAATGACTGTTCCAGTAACAGCTGTTCCACTGAAAGATGTCAGGGGGAAACCGATCACCTAAAACCTATTACAAACAAGACTTTTATGATGCAGTGCATAACTCTGTCCATTTAGAGTTGTATTTTCTTAAGCTTCTTTATCTATTAAGAACCCTTTTGGGAGAGCTTTTATTTTTATGCTGCATTTTTGCAATATACAAACCTAGCTGTGGTTGCTTGCAGTTGAACACCTTACTATAAGAACGTGGGCGATATTCTAGCCGTGCAGGCTTCTTCGTGCGGAAAGGGGTAACAGAGCAGCAAGCTATTGTGTTGTTTTTCTTTTTCTAATTTGTATGTAATCGGTTATTTCTGGAGAATTCGTTTTTTCCGTTTTCAAGCACAGCCTTTATTAAGAGCCTATATTTTTTTCATGTTTGAATATGGAGTGTAAAAAGATGGATAATCTTAATGCTTCATCTTTTTTTTATATTGATTTTATTTTCTTTGCTTAAAACCCAAGCATGCATATATATCCACCATTTCTTTAACAACTTAAATGCTGGAGATGTGTTAATTGATAAAAAGTAAATAGAAAATTGTGGACAAACTGATTTTGAGGTTTACACAATTATATATTCTATGCAGTGAGTTGCACAACTTTCTTTTATATAATAAACAAACCTTACATTATCTGAACTGATGTTACCATTTTAAAATGTAATAGTGACCGCATCACTGTACTTCTTACTGGTAAATTCCTGTCTGCTGGAATTCCTCACCTCCATAGTACCTAAAGATCTGGTATGCTATAAAGAAAAATGGATTACAGTGCGGGAGTTTGAGAACCAGTACTGAAAACAGATTGGCGACGGACTGTGATTTAGAAATGTATTCAAATTCTAAACCTGCAAGTTTGATGCACTTTTGTGTATCTGAGCATGAGGAACAAGCTACTTATGCAGTATTTTTATTTAGTGATTTTACAAAGCTGCTATAATGCCAGCTAAATGCTTTACTGGCCAAATGTTTTTAGCATAGTTAATTGGTGTTTTTGTATATGTTTCTAGTGTATCACATTTGTATGTAAGGCCTCCAGTAAGTCTTGGTAGCTGTTCAGCCACCAAATGTTATCTAGAAGTTGTGTTGATCGTTAAGAGTAGATTTTGCAGCGGGTCTTTTATTAAAAAAGTATTTCTTAAACCAAGCCCTCCTAATTTTACTCACCTTTAAGGGAGCGTGCCAGGGTTCATTAATAAAAGTGCTGCAGAATGTTCTTTTAAACGGGTATCATACGGCAAGTTGTTTAAAACTTTTTTTTCTTTTAATATATAATAAGCGTCCTTGAACCTTAAGGTCTCTCTCGCTATTTTGGAAGTGCTAATGCGTATAATTAGCTCTAATATCACTACTTTATGTATTCTTTTGAATTATTGTATCCAAGTAATATAACAATTTATAATAAAACAAAAGTGCTTTATATTCTCTCGCGGATGAACACTAATAGTTCCGTGGGGTTTTCTTTTCACATTTTGGATGTTTGTTCTGTCTGTTTTCTATCCATCACACTCTTGGTTATTTTTCCGTGTTTTACATTGTACAATATGCGTGGGGATACTCATTGAGTGCCATTGTTATTAGAATAAAATGCTTAAAATAAACAGATCTCGTGTCTCTGATTTTGTTTCAAACATTCATTGAATTAACAATTTCTTGCTTTGTGTCCGAGTTCTATATCACACTGATATATTGCTCATTGAAAGTCCAGAATTGGTGCATCCCAAATACAGAGTTATTTCTAAACTCACAGCAATTTTGAAATGCTTGCAAGACCGCAGATGCTTTTAGCTTGTGGGTCTGCATGTGTCATTTTGAGGATATTGTACATATCTAGGGCTTCATCGCCTATAGCAGGACAGCTATTTCCCCTTCCATTGGCTTGTCAAATCCAGTTGTAAAATACAGTTTAAAACGACCCCCCCCCCCAAAAAAACAAAATCATAACATAATCTGAAAGTTCACTTTGTGCTCATTAATTTCTAGCTATTAATTTTTTCTAAATCTTTATTTTTGCCAAGTTTTTGCCGGTTTAGTATTTCACTGACCATCAGCTATTACCATGCTCTGTGGTCTAAGGTCCAGATACTCAGAGCTTCGTGAAGTCGGGACACATTGCTCTCTCCATTTAGGTAACATGACGTTATCGAGAGGTCCTATTCCAGTGTAGTGCCCGTTGACTTATATCTCCCTAAACACTCTTTTATTCAACAGAGCGAAGATACATGTGATCACACTTGAGATGTTAATTTGAATATTATTTGCATATTCAAATTAGGATATTTCCCAGGCATGTCTGATGTGTTCACAGTTATGTCTCTGTGTTGAATAAAGAAATGTTTGGAGAGGTATAGACGTCAATGGGTACAAAATAGGACTCTCACTCCCTTAATGTAAATGTTATGTCGGTGTGTTGACCTTAAGGGACCTTTGTGGATATATGCTACTAGAGAGAACACCTCTTTTGCAAATAATTATCACTGATGGTTGTTATAATTAACGCAATGCTTTTAACATCATTCCCTTAACGGAGCTCTGTGTATATAAGCCTTAATGAGTTAATCAGTACCCATTTTAAGTCTCTGAGACCATCTCGTCCCATTTTCTCCAAGATTTCCAGTCAGTAGATGTGCTATAACTTGTTTATTCACTTGTGCTTTGTTGCTGCTTGTCCAAATAGGGAATGCTTTGCTTTGTTCTTGCAACCGCAACACTGCAACTTTTACTTGACTGCGGACTTCCGCTTAGGTCATGCCACCCAAATCCTTCAAAGAAATAAACTGATGCCAAGATTTGCTTGCAAAATTGCCACAGCTTTATTACAATATTAAACAAAGCATAAAGCATAATGATTCTTTCATATAAACAACGTATTATTTTTAATGCCTGACACTGGCCACAGGGCTATGTGGGCATGTACATATTCATCCCATAAAATATGCTGTACAATAGGGGTACAGAGTTATGTATATTACATAAAAAGTTACATACAAGTGAGGACAGATATGCACAAATAGATACAAATAAGTAAAGGGTCTTGCTCGCGAGAGCTTACTTACAGGCTAGAGGGAATGAAGGACAATGTTGAAACAAGAAGGTAAGGTGGCTGCTCATTGTAGGATGGAATGTATCTCAAGTTGGAGTACTGTATGGCCCAGCCCGACAGCAGATTCCAGTAAAAAAAAATTGGGGGGGTGGATGAGAGGTTGTATGAGGCGCTTTGAGTCCCAGTGGGGAAAAGCGTTGTATAAATAGTTATTATTACTGTAAAGTTACATTGTTTAAAAAAAAAATTAATATAAATATTTTTTCTGTTCTCGGTTTCTGGAAACAAAAAAATACAAATAATATATATATATATATATATATATATATATATATATATATATATATCGCACACTCCAAGGTAAAAAGACAAATCTCACTGGAAGAGACTAAATTAGTAAAAAGATTGTAGTCATACAATAGCGTTAAAGAGCAACAGGTAAACTGATGTTAATCTTACATCAGATGAATGTACCTTTTTTTTTTTTTAAGTCTCTTTGGATGTGGTTCATCCTTAAGAAGCAGCCTTGGACTCGGCTTCAAGTACTTGGACTGTCCTACAGACTCTCTTTTTTTTATTTATTTTTATTTTTCACTTACCGTACCTTTTTTCTTTTTGTATCCTTTTATTTTTCACATTTTGGTATTTTTACTATTTACAGTACTTTTACATATCCGGTAGTTACTTTTCACATCATATTATTCATTCACCTAGAATTTAGATTTTTCACATACAGGCATAACCCGCATTAACATACGCAATGGGACCTGAGCATGTATGTAAAGCGAAAATGTACTTAAAGTGAAGCACTACCTTTTTTCCACTTATCGATGCATGTACTGTACTGCAATCGTCATATTCGTGCATAACTGATGTAAATAATGCATTTGTATCAGGCTCTATAGTCTCCCCGCTTGCACACAGCTTCGGTACAGGTAGGGAGCCGGTATTGCTGTTCAGGACGTGCTGACCGGCGCATGCGTGAGCTGCCGTTTGCCTATTGGGCGATATGTACTTACTCGTGAGTGTACTTAAAGTGAGTGTCCTTAAACTGGGGTATGCCTATATATTGTTACACATTGGTCTCTTTATGTGGGGTACTATTCCCACTCACGTTTATTAGTTGGACCCTTATTGCTATTTATATAGTCACATTCATCTTATTGGTATTATTAGCAGTTGTGAGCACCGATTTATAAAGGTTTTTTTTATCTTCAAAATGTACAAATGTTTTAGTTTAAATTACAGTAGGGCAATTTTTTTTATAAAAGCTTTGCCAAGTTAGAGACGCAATTTCTTGTAATGTTACTCCAGAATATATCTGTTTTGCCTTTGTCAGCAGCCTCAGTTAACAGCATAACCACCATTTCCCTTTCTGGTCATTGAGTAAGCGGCACTCCACTCTCAAACATGAGCTGAGTTTGACCACAAAATAATAGCTTGCAGAAAGTAAGACTAAATCCTATTATGGTACACACAACTGATCCACGTAGGAACAAAAGAGATCCCCCAAATTGAGTGCAACAATGTGTTATTACAAATGTATAGGACTGCAGTGGTCCAACAGATACTTTGTCTGCAAGGGCTGTCAGATAGACTTAGGATCAGTAATTCAAATAAAATAATACTAATTAATTACATCCAAAAAAGAATAAGTGACACAGTGGTTGTAACTATATACAGTGATACATATAATAAAATCCCTGGAGAGTAGATATAACCTGGGCATATAGTATATGTATACGCAAATACAAGCGTCTATTGAAGGGCTAACATATTAAATTACCCCAGTTTCCTATCTACTCCACTACTGAGATTTTATTATAGTTATCACTGTATATAGTTACAATCACTGTGTCACTTATTCTTTTTTTGGATGTAATAAAATGTTATTTGAATTACTGATCCTAAGTCTCTGACAGCCCTTTCAGACAAACTATCTATTGGACCACTGTAATCCTATACATTTGTAATAACACATTGAGTGCAGCAATTTGGGGGATCTCTTGAACCTACTTGGATCAGTTCTGTGTATCTTATACTCTCCTATGCTCCTGTGTTCTAACTCTACCTATATATTCAGTTTTTTTTTTTATTATTAGGACTAGACTAATGGTGAGCGGTCTGATCCATCTTGTTTAAATCCTATTGTGGGCCTAGTTTCTGAAACCAAATAAAATGTACCACAGCAGCAATAGCATTCTTACATACTGTATATAGGATAAGTTGGCTGAGGTTCTGCAAAAATACAATACATTTTTAAGGTTTCCACAGTTGTTCAAATGTTGTGACATTTATGGGATAGGTATTAAAGGTGCAGTTTCGCCAGCACATTTCTTTTGTCTAAGATATTTTCATCATAATGTACAGTAGGGTGTCTGCATTCAACTCTCTCTAGTTTTTTTCCCCCTGCTAATAAACGGAATCTTATTCCTGAAATATACGCCAAAAAAAAAAAGAATTAAACATGGCTGCTAAGCCCCTCCCACTTTGTGCCATCATTGAAATGTAACCCTTTGAGGGCTGGAGGGTGCCCCGGCCCCTCTGGCAAAGTGAGGTCATGTGACCGCTCTTGAAAGCGGTTGTGTGACAGCGGCAGCCCTTAACACAGAAACTGGTCTATTCCCCTTCACTGTAGATCGCATCCTAATCTGAAATAAAAAGGTTTCCTTGGGCATTACGTAGCCCCCCATCGGGTGCCAGACCCATGATGTCGTGGGCACCCAAAGGGTTAAAGAGCCTTATCTCAGGATCAGGATAGTACAGCTACTTTGAATCCTGTGTGGACAAAAAGGTCTGTGCCATCAGGTGGTATAAAGTACATTAGAATAAACAGCAGAGGTCGCCATGTGAACACAACTGCAAGCTTTTTGTCCTTTAAAATAAAAATGTGACACAAATAGCAATCTGCTTTCAATGACACCCCGTTGCGGACATTTTAAACATATTGTAGGTTTTCTGTATTTTTTGGGGTGGTGAGGGGAGGCTGCGGAGTGCAAGAAACAGATCTGTAAGCGCAGTTAATACCCAACTCCGTCCCTTTTTTTTTTTTTTTTTTTTAAACTTGTTCTTTATTTAATTTTTTTTTAAGAAAAGTGGGGGATAGGATACAGAACAAAAAAAGGGTGACGTGTTACTTTTAGATTATCTACATTTGCATACATATCACATTTAGTGGGGTACACCTTAACGACATCGCTGTCTAGACAGCGTATAAAATAACTAGTACAAAAAAAAATATCAACTAATAAGACTGTAAGAGGGGAAAAGAAAAATAAGAAGAATTTTTTTATTGCTTTTAGAATATTTTTCCACATGCTGGTATATCGTAAGAACATATTAGCAATCGTACATTTGTGGACTATGGAATACCCTCCGGGCCCGCCAGGAAGTTTTATGCAGTTGCGGATCACATTGCACTGAGGTTCCCTCAAGTGTTATACTTTTATACTTTGTGAGTTTTTGACAAGTCTCCTATTTTGTGTTTTTCAAATTTTGATGCAGAAACAAAAGTTGAGACAATCTCAATTCCAGAAGCAGAATTTCATACATCCTATCTTGTCTCAATTCTTCCCAAACTTCTCATATCCATACTTCCTAATTCTGATCATGACGGCTCGAGAAAACATGCATTAAATGAGGGCATATGCTTCCCTCCATGATTAATGCATCGCCACGTGACATTTAGGGCAAAAGGGCCATTTACCCCCTTAACGCAAAGCATCAACAAAGATCCCCTTGTTGTCATAGGTTTTCTATGAAAAAATAAATGTATGAAACACGAATATGTATATATGTGGCTGGTACAATTATTAGGATGGTATAGCTAGACATCTGTTTTAGTAATGGCAATACAGTGAATCTCTAATGCAAAGAGATTTGGGAAACTGCTTGAGTCCAAACAAATATAAGTCGGAGCTGGTAAATGATGAGGTATTTTGTAAATGGTAACTGCATCTAATTTCCAAATGTCGCAGTTGAACCTGAGAAAAGAGAAAACTGGCTAAGCTCATTTTTTTTTACATATCTGAAAATGTATAAGTGATCAGTGTTGGACAAGAACTGAGTGATCATCTTTAGCATTTGGTGTAGAAGCTGGTCCGATTCTCCAATGTACATAAGCACATATACCATTATGTATATTTATTGTTACTCAATGTCCTCCTTGGTCTCCAAACCGTGCTATAATTGCTTCATTGAATGGATTCTCCTTCCCAAAAATATCAGGCCACTGTTGTGTTGCTTCGTGCCAGATTATATTCGCACCAACTGCAGAGGCAATCTGTAAACAATTAAATAGAAAATAGGGCGTTAGTGCAATGTGTTAGGGTATGTTACCAAAAGGGTGTTCTTAATCTACTATTTTGGGAAAGTTGTTTAACGGTTTGTCTGGTCGCTATGCATTTGGACACCTCTTAAGATATCGTAACCACATTTTGCATGATGGTTCCTGAGAACAAGGAGCAGGTTTTTGTCTGTTTGGATACAATTCACAAATGACATTACAAATTACATCAACAATCACATAATTGATGACATCTTATATCACAAATGATCCTCTCACACAACCCTCAAGCTACCACTTAATCTTGGTCACTCGATCAAACCATCGGGGATGCAGCCTCATAACTTGATGCTTAAAATTGGCTCAACTATTATGCTTCTGCAAAATTTAAATGCTGCAAGAAGGGAGTGGCTCAGTGAGTAAAGACACGGACTTTGTAGTCAATGTAGTAAACACTGGCGCTGCGTTTGAAAAAGGGGAACCTGGTTCAATTCTTAGTGACAGCTCTTAGTGACCTTGGGAAAGTCACTTTATCTCCCTGTGCCTCAAGCACCAGAAACATAGATTGTAAACTCATCTGGGCAGGGTGGTGTCTGTACAATTCCAATGTGCTGTGCGCCGCGCACTATACTGTAATTGTGAAGCGCTTTGAGTCCCATTGGGAGAAAAACACTATATGAAATAAAGTTATGTAATAGAACTCGACTAATAGTGAAAAATATTTTCCCTGATGCCATCAAAGTCAATATTTTAACAGGCTGTGCTCAGGAAGAAGACATTCATACCAAGAACCCCACGTATCCCAACTGACAGTCACTTAAAATAGCTGGACTGAAAAATCCATGTTTTGCACATGGTTAACTTTATGTTGGATGCAACAGAGTGGGAACTGGAAAAATGTGTATGTTTTGCGCCTGATGGAATAACCAAAAATATAGTTTTCCAAACAGCATTACAGTAAAAAGTACGTGTGTGTGTGTGTGTGTGTGTGTGTGTGTGTGTGTGTGTGTGTGTGTGTGTGTGTGTGTGTGTGTGTGTGTGTGTGTGTGTGTGTGTGTGTGTGTGTGTGTGTGTGTGTGTGTGTGTGTGTGTGTGTGTGTGCCCCCCTCCACCCAATTTGTATGGCTTTTTTAAAGCACATTTAAAATGTATTAAAAAAATTAATTATATATATATATAGCAAATGGAAATATATATATATATTACATATATATATATATATATATATTTTTTTTATCATTCCGTCCTATCTCCTCTATATTAGAGTTTTAGACTTTATGTAATTAAAACTAATTTGGCTATAGGACATAGGGACCTGCAAGTGGATATTCTCTTATATATATCCTCTCACATGCCCTCCGTGTCTCTCTTTTTCTTTCTCTCACACTCACTTGCCTGTTTCTCTTTTGCTCCTTGGCCCTCTGAGCATCGCATTCGCCTTGTTCTCTATCCACTCTCCTTCCCTTATTCCATTTTCTCTTTCACTTGCCCCACTCTCTACAATTTTGTCTGATCGCTACCACACATTTGTCCTCTTTTCTCTAATTGCCCCTTGTCATGGAACAGAAATACCCATGTCTGCCGTCTCTGTTTCACCCCCCCCCCCCTTTCCTTGGCAGTTCTGCCTGCTAGCTGTACTTGGATGTTACTTTCCTTGCAGTTTTACTCCCAGTGCAGATGGAATGGGTACATTATGTAGCCCTTTTTCTTTCCAGTCTGTCACACCCCTGGTTGCCCTGGCAACATCTCCAGTCCTCCAAGTTAATGGGCTTTCCCATTCCCCCCTGTCCTTGCTGACAGATAGTGTAGTCTCACTTCACTTTTAGTGTGACCCTTGCCCCTCACTTCCTTTTCCACCTAAGATCACAGTGAGTACAGACCTGTCTGCATCCACCCCTGGTAAGGCCTTTCTGTCTTACCGTAGTCCACCTCATAGAAGCGTCCCACATAGAGAAGCACTCTCTACTCGCACTACACCTACAAGTTCCTGTTGTTTCTACTTCTACAATAAAGTTAAGAAAGACATTAAGGACTTGTGATGCTTTGGAAGAGGGAAGACATGAGTTAAAGCTAACTGAAGCTATTCATACCTCAAAATGTGACCCTAGTTTCAGGATACCCCTCCTTTCTCTCTCATTTCCCCCACTTTCTCCTTCTCTCGTTTGCCTGTCTAATTTTATAGATGCAGCGCCGACAATCTAAGCGGCGCTTTACTGACTTATAATACAAAGTAAATAAATGACAAACAATGGAGATAAATACAACGGTAACGGGAGACCCTGCCCCAAAGAGCTTACATTCTTGGGTTGGGAGGTTTACAAAAACAGTAGGAGTAAAAGTGCATTGTTCAAAAGTGCAGTCGGGGGAGGTCAAGGGCACCTGGAGGTCGTAGTCGAGGCGTAGGCAATTTAACAAGATGCTTTCTTTTAAGAGATACGTGTGGAAAGTGACGGTGATTGACGAATATTAAGTGGAAGAGGGTTCTTTAGGCAGGGGGAGATTGTAAATGTAAAACTGTCGCAGATGAGACAAACTTGGGTTGAGTGGAAGAGAAGAGTAGGGGTGTAACAAGATACCAAAATATATGGAGGTGGAGAGGAGTGTAGAGCCTTAAAAGAAAGGAGGACTTTGTTGGCTTCCTATTCATTTATGTATAAACTACAGTGAGAGGTACTTCAGAAGCAATGCCAAGAAGAGCAAGAGGTGATTCCGACAGCAGTGTTTTAAATGGATTGTTAAAGGAGAGAGGTGTGAGGCAGGGAGGCCAGGTAAAAACAATGGTGCAGTAATCAATATGGAAGCGGACAGGGCAAGTGTTTTAGTGGTAGTGGACCAAACGAAGGGGTGTACTATATCTTAGCAATGTTGCGAAGGAAGAAACTGCAAGATTTCATAACAACGTTTATATGTGGGGGAAAAGGAAAGGGAGGAGTTGAATGTAACACACAGGCAGCATGCATGCCATGGCACTAATGGGACCTTGTTTGGGTGGGAATATGTTAAACTGTGTTTTAGCCATGTTAATCTTGAGGTGACGACGGGCTATCCATGCCAAGATTGCAAATAGGAATTCTGTAATTTTGACTGGACTACAGGTCAGGTATAGTCAAATCTAGTTGTGTATCGTCAGCATAGAGATAAGAAAATCCAAAGGAGTCAATGAGGTCATCAAGCAAGAGTGTATATGGAGAGAAGTGAGGGGCCTAAAACAGAGTCTTGAGGTACACCTACAGAGATTGAGATTTGGCCATATGGAAGTCATTGGCTACCTTGGTGAGTGTGATTTCTGTTGAGTATAGTGTGGGGAAGCCTGATAGGAGAGGGTCAAGTAGGTTATGGGAGTTGAGAAAGAGAAGTATACATAAAGAAACAATTCATTCCAGCATTTTACAAGTAAAACGAAAGAGGAAAACAGGCCTATAGTTAGAAGGGGAGGTAGAGTCTAGGGTGTTATTCTTAAGAATAGGGCGAGCAATACCTTGT
>NC_134484.1:329910622-330045622 GCF_040206685.1 Ascaphus truei
TGGTGTGCATTTACTACTCGTATTCATTTTGTTTTTATATATATTTTTCATGTTATTTTTCTTTTTATAATAGTTATTAAAGATGTTGGCATACTGTAGATATATGTATTTTATTATCATTGTATAAATATGTTATATATTTTATATATATTTTATATGTTTGTTCTATAAGATCAGCTGCAGAATCATTGTTGTGATTGGATGGCACTCCTCCCTCTGCTGGTCCAATCACAAGATCCCACGGGGTATATATATATTGCTTTTGAATTTGAAATGACCATTCTCTGAAGAAGTAGTTCTTAACTACGAAACGCGTAGGAATTGTAACTGTATAGTGCAAGCTTTGCATTTATTTGGACATACCAGAAACACACTGTTACTGCTTTCAGAGTGTGCAACTATACAGTACTTATGACTGTTCATTTGGCGGGTCGCAATAATCAGCGACAGAACCTGTGAGGTCACCGGCAGTCGCCAAAGCTGTCAGTGTGGAGGGACATCGCAATAGCGCTCACACCACAGGAAGCCCAGCAGACCAGAACTGATACTAACTACATCAGGAATCGGTGGGTCGTGGAGAGGACATTCTGGACATTCCATCCGGTACAGCCCGTGAGATCGGATGATCGGTGTGGGAAGTTGCTGTAGATGTATTGTGGTAACATGTCCTTAACATGTCACGCTCTTTTATCCTTATCCTGATGTATGTGCAATACTCACTTGCTGACTGAATATTTCAATACATTTTATATATAATGCAGCATGAGATTGTGCGCTGTTTTCTTTTTTTCCCTGTATATTGGCTAAGCTAGCCATTTATAAGATCAGGAAGCAGCGTTTGGAGAGGGAGGTCCCAACAAACACCGTGGCCATGTTCCGGGCGCTTGTGCGCTCCTGTATCCGGCCAGAGTACACGTATGCTAAGTATACTTGGATGGTTTCAGAGTTTACCTCCCAGTGGGTGTCAGGCGGGGTGCTCTTCTCGGTATCCCCCTCTTTGAATTATTTTATACTAAACCTTCATTTTTAGTGCACTTTATTTTCTTTACAGTGCACTTATTGGTTTAATTTTATATTTGTTTGGCTGTTTTTTCTTTGTTCTACTTGGTTCTAACCAAGTGGAATTGCTGTTCAACTGATTGTCAGCAAAACCATATCAAAAATAGACCGCCTCAGTTTTGTTCCCTTGCAGTATCTTCTCTGTCCCCTTCAATGTTTTCTTCATACTGTACATCCTGCTCTGGCCAATTTTCAGCATGTGCTGCATAACTTCACTGCCTCAAGCGCTCCCCCTCTCACATCCAGCTGTGACACTGCCTCAAGCTCTCCCCCTCTCACATCCAGCTGTGACACTGCCTCAAGCTCTCCCCCTCTCACATCCAGCTGTGACACTGCCTCAAGCTCTCCCCCTCTCACATCCAGCTGTGACACTGCCTCAAGCTCTCCCCCTCTCACATCCAGCTGTGACACTGCCTCAAGCTCTCCCCCTCTCACATCCAGCTGTGAAGTCAAGGGAGGAGGAGAGAGACTAGCCATGTGCGATGTTGTCACTGGGTGCCCTTGGTCATCCTCTTACACTGCATTTTGATTGGGGGTATTTTTACTCCTTTCATGGAAATATCTTCCTTGCATGAAAATTAGCAGGGGTGGTCAGCTGCATGTGGCCCCTTCAGCTGCAGGGCCTTAGGAAACCACTTGCCTTTGCTTAAATACACCCCTGCCAGAGTATTACTACTCAAACTTTGTCTATACCAGGATAGCAAACAATGGCCACTGTTACATCAGTGGATGTAATCAGTACTTGTGAATGAAACACTATCACAGTATTTTCAGTTTGTTTAAAGGGAGAGGGAGCAAATATGTTACAGCCGGGGTACGCAAACTGGGGGGCGCAGTGGTTACTGAGACGCCGCGCTTCCCCGAAGGCATTTAAATTAAATGCTGGGGATCGCGCGAGGCCTCTGTAACTTTACTTATCATTAACAGCGACGCGTCACCATGGCAACCCCGGCATCAAATTACACCGCGGGGGGGGTCACGCAATGTTGTGTTGCCATGGCAACGTGACATCAGAGCCGAGCAGGGGGGTGAGAGCAGACAGGGGGGTGCAGGGTGAAGCCTTTTCACACCCCCTGTTTTACAGTACCTGACTAGGATGGAATCCATCCACTGGTTCAATCAACTCCCAAGGGTCCCTACCCAATCTGCTCCATTCAGCTTCCACTGTAAGAAAAGAAAGGGGGCAATAATTTAAATAACAGTAAATAGTCAATGCAAAACCAGTCTGAGTTATTTTTTGGCATGTGTTCAATTTCTCATAGAATTGTCTTATAAGGGGTACAACTCGTGCATTCATTGACACTACAATTAGTATAGTCCTGCCTAGGATTAATGAGGAATAGCAGCGTGAAAAATCTGTGCAGGTCAACTGGTCATTTTGCAAATTGGAAAAGCAGAGGGAAGGTTTTGTGTGGGGTGGGGTAAGGAAGGGGAGAAAGAAGGTTCAGCAATCCATGTTAAAATCCATTGGGGAATGAAGTACCTTGTGCACTTCTACTTACAGTCTCCATGCTGATGAGACTTTTTTTTTTTTAACTATTATGTACCTACATAAATAATGTATTTTAACTGAACCAAATAAGGTAAACCTTAAAAAACGGTGTTCTTTTTATTCTGGCACATGACACAAAGACCATGCAACATAGCAGAAGACCATGCAACAACACACGCTGCAAACATTGTAAACATATATACCAAGATCTCACAGCCAGTAACAAACATAGAATATTCAATGTTAAAGGATCGCACTGCTGCACATCCGGGAATGTGGTTTATATGATTCAATGCAGCAAATGTGACCAAGGATGTTACATTGGTGAAGCCAGCCAAAAACTTCAAACCAGAACAAACCTACACAGACACACAATAACACCATGAACAAGGAAAATATTGCACTACAGTGGGACACCACTTGTCACAGCCAGAGCATTTAATAAATGATTTAAAAATCCAAATCCTTATTCGAATGTTTAAAAGTACTCAAGAACGGAAAACATTTGAACTCAAAATGATAATACTGTGACAGAGTGAAGTCAACTCCTATCAGTTACGCCTGGGAGACATATGTATGAGTGCTTCATCCAGCACTCATAGGGGTTAACTTAGGTAGTCAGGAAGTAAGATGACACCTGAGAGCCAGAAAGGTAGAAAAGGATCTTGTTACCAGCAGTAGCTGGCTCTCTCAGACAAGAGCACATGGATAGATGTGCTGCTAGCCAGAAGGATACAACACTACTTACTGCAGCCAAAGTAAGATTTGTTTCATTTGCTTTCATGACTGCTTAAAAACTGAAGGTTTGGTTATGGTTTAGCCAGCCAGCCTGCTAGATAGGTCTGCTGTGTTAGTCAGTTTTTCTCCCATCATGGAGCAGGATTTATTTTGTTAAAAGGGACAGTGTACCCGCATGTTATGTTACTGTGGAGAAATAAAGCCATTGAACATTTTTCATTATCCTGAAACTACACGTGTGGACTGTTCCCTGACCTCGGCTACAGGCCGTCCTGCCACAAATACACTTTGACACTAAAACAAGAGGACTTCATGCTGATATGGTTGTTTTTAACCCACTGCCATAGTTAATTGTAATGTTTCTCCCTGCCTTTCTGTGAATTTTATAATTAACCCTCTCTCCTCCCCTGCATCCCAACCCTCCTGCACACTGCTGATGGATGTAGGGTCCTGTGCCTCACTGTTCCTTTCATCCATGTATTGCCCTGTCTGTTATTCCTTCACTGCATCATCTGCCTTTGATGGCTCTCTTGTAAAAAAAATTTTTGTAGATCAGTATTGCTGACCTGAAGAAGAAAGGAGAACTCTCGAAAGCTTGTCTTATAATATCTATTGTTAAACAAATATGTATATTCACTGCTCTTCTCTGTGTAAGGAGCATGCTGCTGATGAAAAGATTGGCCATACACTTTCTGTTTTTTTTTATAATCTCTATGTTAGTCCAAATAAAAAAGGTAATAATAATAATACTGAAGTGCTCATTTACTCTGCACTATCGCAACTGGACTAACAACGGCTATTTCTACTTAACTCCTTTTATTCTGAAATCGGGAAACTCTGTACTTCCTCTTTCCTAGTAATATGTAGTGTCCAAGCTTGATATGGGAGAGTACTATGCCATTTGTATCTTATTAACTACATGCAATACCTGCCAATTAACTGCAGTCCTTATTTTGTATTCCTATTTGATGGTCTCTGATCAGCTTTGGTATGATAGTCAGGATGTAAGAAAGGCTGACCTGTATCATTATTACACTGTCGACAATTGCCACACACAATTATGGATGGGTGGTTCGGGAGTCATGGAATCTGAACCCCAAACAGGTGAGGTGGGGAGGGATGTCGGTTTCTCTGAATTTTATAATCCCGGGATTCCAAGGTTTGGTTTAATCCAGACCATGGCTCAGATGTAGGTTCCCGAATCAGAGGCAGAAACAAACCAAAACCTTGTTTCTACCACAGATTCAGTTAAGGTCTCCTCTTCTTACTCTAACCATTCAATTCCCCACCGCCTGTGACTTGGTGGGGGGGATAAGAGGTCAGTGGTGGTCAGGAGGGACAGGGAGAGAGGATGGCGCCTCCTCTTAGAAAAATCTCCCATAAATCTACCTGCCACCCCCTTGCTTGTCCTTATCACATCTGGTGCAGTTGTAGGGGGTAACTGCAGCGTAGCTAGCTCCCTCTGTCTCCTGCTGGCCCCGTGTCCCTTGACATTGGGGATACAATTCTCAGAGGAGGAAGGGCCAACAGGAGGCAGGGAACGGCTCTGATCTGCCGTTAACCCCTTCAGACCTTACAGCTGCATTGGAGGTGGTAGGGACCCCTCCTCCCCCTTGCCACTTCCACTAATGTCAAATACTCTCTCTCCCCCATGTCACCCACCCCCCAATGTAACCCAGCCTCTCTCCCTATGTCACCCAATTCCCACATCACCCACACTCCTCCTATGCCACCCACTCTTCCCCATGTCACCCACGCCTTCTGTAAACTGCTAAATATAATAAAAAATAATAATGCATCTTGCAGAAATATAGTACTTTACATTTGATTTCAGAAGCTTTCATGCAGCCACTTTTGAGGTGAAATACTGAAATCATATTTCGGTACTATAGTCTGCATATACGAGAGGGACAAAGGAAGAATAGTATTATATAACTAAGTGGTCTATTTATCAATGTATTCTAGATTAAAAACTTGGACACAATTTGAGCAACAAAAAAACACACCACAATTGTCAAAGCAAATTAGCCTAATTCCAAAGCAATTGGACATTTCTTTCCTTTGATAGATCTGGTGCTGTTTTGTTTTCTCTTTCATCAGTTTTGCAGCTGGTGGACTTTGATAAGGAGACCCCTCTGGGTAAAGTGACAGGAGAGGGAGATGAAGTGATTGTCCAGCCTTACACAAAGGAATCTATTTATCAAAGTCTGTCATTTCCAAATGAAAAACCAAGGCAAACACTTCACCAGATGTATCAGTTTTTCCACTGGGACACTTAGAATAATGGCTTCCAAAGTGAATGTGAGTTGCCTCAACCAGACGCAAAGTAAGTTGTGGTGACAAAAACCATACAGTGTGCAGCAAATTAAAATACCACAAATCAGCACATTCACACGTCTCAAGCAGGTCTACAAACCAGCCTTTCCCCATTTTGTGCTTCAAAAAAAGCTGTCTGTGATTAGGGTTACTGGCCTTGCACTTTTTTGACCCAGGCTGTGCTGAAAAGCTGTGTAATGCGGCAGTCATAAGCTTATAGGGGCCCATGTTAAAATGGATAAGAAGCAGAAAGTGACACACTGGGTGCTGATTTACACGTCATTACCCAGAATGCATGGCTGCAGTGGAATCATTGTATGCTAAAAGATAACAGGGAAAGGCAGGTTTGTGGACCTGTCTGAGACATGTGAATGTGGTATTTGTATTTGCTGTGCAATGTGAGTCGCCTGGAATTTAACCTACCAGCCATAAAGTAACAATCCCCTCGCTTAATAGTGTAGTATCTTTACATTAACTGAACGAGTGGTGTCCTCCGGAGCAGAGTTGTGGTTATCCTGAGCTACAAGGACACATTTCCTGGACAAGAATAGTTGTACGAAAGACACAAAAACCCATATTTATGAAGCAGTGTTATTCCATGGAAGACACCTACAGTGCAAGCCCACCCTGGCAAGGACACTGGCAGCCATCTTGTGTGTGTTTTTATTTAATTTTTATTCTCTGGCGAATTCAAAGGCAGATATCTCTGCAACCTCAGCTCTGGCAGTACTGTGGTTCAAATCCAGAGGACCCCCGTGATCAGGAATGTAAAGAAATGATAACAGCAATGGAGCAATATGGATTTACGCTTTAAAAACACCTTAAATATGGAAAGTACCAGAAGTGACTGTCAAACATTCCAGGTTCTTTTGGCACTAAAAGGGTTAACTGCCTAAATGAATAAAAGGTCACTAATGTATAACCTCAGTCTTAACTAATTGGGATGCAAATTTGGGTTGCAATTGTGCTTCCAATGGCAACTTAA
This sequence comes from Ascaphus truei, assembly GCF_040206685.1. Lineage (NCBI taxonomy): Eukaryota > Metazoa > Chordata > Amphibia > Anura > Ascaphidae > Ascaphus > Ascaphus truei. The sequence continues at coordinate 329,917,213 of NC_134484.1, forward strand.
GGCGTTCCGATTTAATTTTGCACACTTGCCCTCAAATCCTCTGACTGCTATTCTCCCGCAATAAAAAAATAAAAAAAGGAGCAAAGTCATGCATAAACATTATGCTAATGTAGAGCGAATCAGATCCATTTCCATGGGGGTGGCTGCAAGTCGTTATTTTGATTAAAGGTGTTTATGCAGAGGAACTCAGTGAGCACAAACGACTGTAAATGATTGTAAAACAATGCGCACTGCACTTCAAAACGATGTGAGATGACAGGACGACTCGAGCTATCAAATATCTCATTCCCAGTTATGACTCATTAATTCAGTCAAGATGCACAGGACTACGCTGGAAACTGTAATGAGCTGATGTTTGGGGGGGATAAAAAAACATAATTTGTAGTGTGGCTTTTTATTATTAATTTTATTTTCTTGCACGGAACGATATTTTTTTTACTTGCGTAACCTTGACATTTAATGCAAATCTATAAACCCTACAGCCAACACATAAAACGAGCCTTGCATTTTCATGAAGACTTATGTCTAATGGCAGTGGGACAGTGTGGGTGGAATGAAATATGATGGCACGTCCTTGGTGAAATGATATTTGTAAATCACAGCGCTGGCAAGTTCTATCCCTGGGACCTAACACTGTAATGTGTTTGTCTGCTTGAGAGATAAAGTCTGTACTTTTTTTTTATTAAAAACACAAAACATGTTCAAAACACAGTACAAGCGGTGCTTAAAATGACATTTGCAGTAGCAGGAAGACTAACTCTTACGGTGCAGTCAAATAAAAGGGGCCCAATGAGACATCCTAGGAAGGTTTTCCGCGTGACAACGTCACATATTCTGGGAGATATAGAAAGAGTCAAGGAAAAAGGATATATAGATGTAGCAGACATTATTATCCCGTTAACATGATCTAACGTACAAAAGGACGCTTTACACGACACCTGCGTTATCTCCATAACCATGGTTTTAAAAAGCACTACTGTTAAATAATGCACCAGTGTTAATGCAAAGCATTGTGTTTAAGGGTGCAATACTTCTGCTACATCTGTAAAGTGGTAAGAAATTAAAAGAAGGTGTGACAGAGGGTGACAAAGAGAAAGAAGGCACTGTCCTATCTAAACGACTCAAATAAGAGATTCTGCTAAGCATAACTACAGTACTACCAGACTCTGAGTGCTAGTCGCACCTACCATTTACACTTTTGGGTGACTTAAATTCCACTGTAAGGTATCTAGAGAGTGCACGCAACCGGGTTTTCCAGTTCCCCTCCTTCCTTGGAGAGAAACATTTCTTCTTTTCTGGTGTTGCTCCTACAAACGTAATACGCTAGTGGACCCTAGTTACCATTCCTGTTGAGTGAGTGGAAACCCAATTTTGTGCATCAGACACATAATCTAATATGGGTTTCAATTGCAAATACACTTTTGTGAGACAGGAGCAGTTTCAAAATGTTTTATTTATCAGGTTAGACATAAGGGACTGACGCCTACATTTTAAATCAATTTTGAAGATCTGATTTTTTGTTTTTAATTTTTGTTACTTAGAGCAAAGGTTCTGGAAGGTTGGTCGATTATCAATTTTGTTGGCTTCACTCCAAATGATAATCGGATTTATCTGTACCTGCTGCAAGTTTTAGGGTGTTTAAGGTGTTTAAGGTGCAGACAAGTGTTTAAGGTGCAGACAAGGATTCTGGGTAGTGGCATGCAAATGAACACACCAGACCTGTCACTTTTAGCTTCCTATCTACTTACAGCAAATAATATTATCACTTGTGGGCACATTTGCATGTCTCAGGCAGGTCTGCAACGCTGTCTTTCCCCATTATCGCTTAGCTGCTTCCACAGCAGCCAGGGATTCTGGGAAATGACGTGCAAATGAGCACTTTGTGTCTTACTCTTTACTTCTCATTCATTTTAACATGGACCCCTATAAGTTTCTACTACTGTGAAGCGCTATGTACATAATGGTGCTACATTAATAAAGACATACATACACACATACACTCAGATATGATCCCCACACTCACAGATAGAAAAATACTGTACATTAGCACTAAAGATAATCAAAAAGTGTACAAATACACATAGAGGTTATTAAACCACATATCACAAATGGGTAATACAAAAATAGACAGCAAACACAGAATAGAGAAATCCAGGTAATGTCTATACCCCAATGTTCTTAGAGCTCAGAAAAATGCTTAAAGTCAGGATAATGTCATAGATAATAGATGAAAGAGCTAGGGGAAGACAAAACACACCAGAAAAAAAGGGGGGTACGGAGGAGGTGGACACCCCAAAAAGGGGGGAAAGGAGGTGAAAAAACCCTTCCTTGTATGAAAGCACTAGTCAAAAGAGAACAGCGCAAAAATGTGAACCACCAAACTGGTAATAGGTCTAAAGACAGATTAAAGTCACTGATCAAATAAAGGGGGGCATCGTCAACATTTCAGGGTATGGACCCTTTCTTCTGGCCCATTCCTAAGTCAAAAAGAAAAAACGCAGTACTTCCCTTAAATGGAACCTCCTCAAATTCAATGCATAGAGTCGTGGCAGAAAGCCACTCAGTCAGTCAGTGTCTGAAGGGTTCGCTTCGGTGTGGCTCTCTTCCACGACTCTATACGTAGTGACTATTCTGCTTAGAAAAGTGGGACTCACCTAAAAAAACAATGTGTGCTGCTTTCACTGCCAGGCTACATACCCTCCACCTGTACTAATTTAGCAGGTGGTCCTTTAAGACCAGCTGAACCTATTAAACCGTTTTTAGTGTGTGGTAAGCCAGATAGATTTCAGGACTTTCATATGAATTGATTGGAAGTACCTCCATCCAGCACACAGAGGCACTCCAGTAGCACTGCACCTATTTATGAGGGTCTTTGATGTAAATCTCTTAAGAGTAGAGGTTAACACCAACACAGATAATGCAGGTTTAATTGCCACACATACAAAGAAAACAAGATTCACAATGTTATGTAAAACTATGACCCAGTCAATTATAATTTACTGCTTAAATGCAAAGTGCCTTTATTCAATTACATTACAGCAGCGGTGTGAAAACTGGGGGGCGTGAGACTGACTGCGGAGTGCGTGGGGTTTACAGAGCCCCACGCGCTTCCCGAAGGCACATAAATTAAGTGCCGGGGAAGCGGCGAAGGCCTCTGGAAACCTCACTTACCTTGGCTCCGGCGGCTTCTTAGACGCGTTGCCATGGCAATGTGACGTCATGATGCCGGAGCTGAGGTAAGAGGGGGGGGGGACGCGTGGAGAGAGGGGAACTGCCGGCAGGGGGGCGCAGGGAAAAACGTTTACGCTTCCCTGCATTAAAGCATCAATCCCGTCCCCAGAAACCTGATTTCGTTCAACTCATATAATGTTAGTAGTTTGCCCCCCAGAGCATGTCCTGTATTAGGCTTGCGCGGCCTCATGCGCGTTCCTGACCAGCAGGGGAATCCTTCTTGAGCCAGTCCCAGTCCCCCTCGCTGCACGGCTCACAACGCGCTGTGACGCGTCAGCCGCCAGGGGATGCAAGAAAATTGTGATCCCGAGCGGTGACGTGTCACGTGGTGCGCTGATGAGCCTATCAGCGGCGGGGGCGGGAGCAGGAGCTGTCATGTGTGTGTGTATAAGCGTGTGTGAGGAGGGCATTTGTGGGGGAAAGGGGAAGGAGCGGGAGCTGCTTACCTTCCAGCAGCCGGCAGCAGCTCCCTCCTGCAGCCCGGGAGACCGAGCCCGTGGAGGGAGGGGGGGGGGGGGAGTAGCGGGTCCCTCCGCTCAAACCACGCCCCCCCACTCAAACAACGCCCCCCTCCGTTCAAACCACGGCCACCGCTCCCGCTCCCTACAGACCGCAGATAGCGGTCTGTGCCTCTCAGCGCGCTGCCTGCATGCAGTGCGGGCGCGCTGACTGAGGGAGCGGGGCCGTAGCCTTAGAAAGAGCAAGAGGATATCTCTTAAAATAAGTAAAAACAAACAAAAATAATGCAAGAAAAGTTGATAAGCGTGGGCTGCTGCTTTAAGAGACACAACATGAAAGTAATGGTTAGTGTCTTTAACAGCAACATGTCACACTTAACCACCATCTATATATATATATCACTATGCATTTTGTTATTGTACCGTAGCAATGTAAATAAATCAGTTTACCTTTTTGATATAGCTGCTCAATGAAGAATACATCAAAGCTATGGAATTTCTGTGATGATGCTATTTCTTTGAGGACGCTGGAAAGCTGATAAGCTCTCTGAAAGAGAAACACACATGACTTAGCGCCAGATCCCCACAAGGGGGCTAAGCTTCAGCACGTCTTTACCCCATTCACATGAATAGGAGGCGTGATAAATCTTAACACAATTTTGTGGCTCTGGGCCTAAGTTTCCTCTGGGAATATTGTGCAAAGGATGTTGGCGATTAGCCTACAGATGTAGCAAGATTTAACGTCGAAAGATTAACACTGCGGGGGTCCCATTCAGAAGCATGGATCCCCCACCTCCACAGTGTGATAGTGCCAGACACTTCTCCAGCGCTGCAGACTTTCGCTTATTCGTCCACGGTACCGCGGACAATAAGTCTTACACTACCCGTGTATTTGCTGATCGAAGAGTCTGCAAAGCATCATTTTGAAAATGCGTCTTGCGTGTAAAACGGCTCGAAGATTTGTTTAGAATAAAAATGTAGTCATTGTAAAAAACAAAACAAAAAACAAAGATAACAAGCTTGAGGCTTGTGCTGGATCTGGATTAATATCTGCAGCACTTTAAATACATGATGTACTCCTGTTTATTTCATATTGTAAATAGCTAATAATGTAACCATGTGCAATTCATAATGTCACAAGCAACATATGAAAAAATAATAAAAAGAAATCAATCTGTTTATTCCTTAAGTGCATATATTTTTGGTTTTGGCAAAACACCGATGTTACCAGACCCAGTAGTTTCCAACTTTATTTAGTTCTGTAATACCATAAAAAAAGAGAAGAAAACTTAAAAAAAACAATATTATGTTATAAGTGTATCAAAGTATGTATAAAAATGTCATATTTGCATTAAGTTTGTCCATTCAGTTTTAGGTAAATGATTGCAATTTAACTTAAAAAAAAGAAGTATATTCACTATTTTCACTTTTTGTTACATTGTGCACCGCCAGCTAGAAAATATTTGATTTCGCAAGCAAAACAGTTTTACCGACCCCTGGCAGTATAGTGCCTGGAACTTGTGGGGAGAACACATGCTTAATAAGGCCCCCAAACCGCACCTCGGTGTGCAGACAGCACTGGGGGTACAGCTGTCAATTACCAAAGTTATGGCCCACAATGCCTTGCTACGGTGGATGCAAAGCATTGTGGGGAGCGACTTGGAAGCTCCTGCTGTAATTGACATCTATACCACCCACGCCAAGGGGCAGTTTGGTGCCTTATTACGTCCCTGCACAGGCCCAGGAACCCCACTATACCACCTGGGATCCACCATGGCATATTTTATTTGGCTAACTTGGAGACACTTCACAAACCCCTGTTGGTAATCACTGCTAGACATTAATAAACACACCTCTGTATCAGACTAAACTGACGTACAGGCATACCCCGGTTTAAGGACACTCACTTTAAGTACACTCGCGAGTAAGTACATATCACTCAGTAGGCAAACGGCAGCTCGCGCATGCGCCTGTCAGCACATCCTGAACAGCAATACCGGCTCCCTACCTGTACCGAAGCTGTGCGCAAGCGGGGAGACTATAGAGCCTGTTACACATGCGTTATTTACATCAGTTATGCACGTGTATGACGATTGCAGTACTGTACATGCATCGATAAGTGGGGAAAAGGTAGTGCTTCACTTAAAGTACATTTTCACTTTACATACATGCTCCGGTCCCATTGTGTACGTTAATGCGGGGTATGCCTGTACTGTATATTGTAGCTTGTTAATACTACTGTACCTCAGTTGTTAGATTTCGAAGAGTCTCATTCCTATTCATCCATCCTTCACAAGGGTTGCTCTAAAACAAAGTGAATAGCATTGCGATTAAATAAATGGCAAGACACTGGAAGCAGATAAATTGGAACAATAAATTGAAGGATTTTACAGAAATAGGTGGAATTAAAGGTACAGCCCCTCCCAAAAGCCTTCCGTGGACGATACAGGCAATCCAAAGTGCTGTTAACCCCACACCTTTTTATTTTTGGGTGCCCAGTGTCCCGGGGCAATAAGACCAAGGACCTCCTTGCCAACCTGCTCCTGGCATCAGCCAAGCTGGCCATATATAAGACCAGGAAGCAGTGCTTGGAAGGGGAGGTCCCAGTGAACATTGTGGGGATGTTCCGGGCGCTGGTGCACTCCCGTATCCGGGCAGAGTACACTCATGCCGAGTCCACTGGGACGGTGTTAGAATTTGCCTCCCAGTGGGCATTAGATGGAGTGCTCTGCTCGGTGTCCCCTAATCTGGATTCATTTACATTCACCTCCCTTATTTAGTGCACTTTATTTATTTTAAAGTGCACAATGATATGATTTATTTTGCATTTTAGTTTCTCCGGTTTTCTTTTTACTCATTGGATCACCAATGAGTAGTTTTGTTCCTCTGATTGGTCGGCTTCGCCGACCAATCAGTTAAAAACGGTAGAAAATAGGCTGTTAAAAGTATTCACCGCTGTCATTTCATTTTCTACACTTCCCATGATATGTGCTGTATAGATATTAATATTTGCAGGAAACAGCAGACATGTTTTCCTATCCAAACAAAATCTAAACATTTGAAAAAGATCTCTCTCAAGTTGTACCGTATTAAAAAAAAAAGTTTAGAGTTGTAAAAACCAACAAAAGAAAATAAGAATTGACAATACTGGGTCAGAGCAAATTGGAAGCTTCTGGCAAAGAACATCATTCAGAAGGAGCATTTAGACTTAAAGCAAAGAAGTTGCATTTGTGTCCTTATAGCCAGCTGCCATTTATTGACACTTCTCAATGAACAGATCTAGTCCTTTTTTAAAGCCACAGTTTAGTGTTATAATGCTATTTGCTGTCACAACATCCATTGATAATGAGTTCCATAGGCCAGAGATGGGCAACATTTTGCCAACTTTTGCTCACTAGATAAAATGTGCTCAATTTTTATGTAAATTTTGCATAAAGCGGCAACTTTCACTTAAAAAAATTCACCAAGTATTAAAAATCAATGTGCAAGGTCACCCGGTCTATTATATACTGCCATTTCTGCTAATTTCTCCCAAAACGTTGGCAGACTTGGCAAAATTCTAGCAAAAATTGCGACATTTTCCGCCAATGAACTTCCGAGCAATGTGAACGTTTGTAAAAATTTAGCAAAAAAGCAAAACGTACAGAATATTTCTGGAAACATTTGTGAAGCACTTTTGAAGACGTTCACACATCTCTACCATGGCCCAATTGCGTGAAAAAGTGTTTCGCTTTATCTGTTTTCTAAATGCTTGCTAGCCAGTGATTTTAGTGAGTGTCCGTGGCCGCTCTAACTTACTTAACTAATTTAGTCAATGGTGGTATTGAGATAAATATGTTTTTAACCATAGGATAGGGAATGCACCTTTAAATTGAAGAAGAGGGCCGAGTATGTGGGTCACTGGTGACCATGATTGCCACCAATCCCGGGTTTGACCGGAGACTACGGGTTTTGGCCACGTATTTCTGGGCTACGGGTTTACCTTGTAAACCTCCGGCGGCGGTGTCTCCCAGAGTCCTCGGCATCCTACCGGCATCTCCCCCTGCGACTGATGTCAAATTGCGCCGCGTTGCCACGACAACGGAAAAGCTACGTGACAGTGTCAAGTAACGCCCGTTGCCGTGACAACTGGATGCTACGTGATGTCACGTCGCATTGCCATGACAACGTGGCACCATTTGGCGCTGCGCGGCCACAGTGGCAGCAGTTGCAGGGCACGGGATGCCGGGAGGATGTCGGAAGGATGCCAGAGGATGCCGGGAGCCGACGACCCTGCCGGTGACAGAAATGTGGGTATTGAAGATCCACCGAATAAATCACTAGGCCAATCAATGCATATCGATTCTCAAAAATGTGCAACTGCAAACACGGAAGCCAACTACAGATGCAGTAAGACTTAACGTCAGTATGGCGCGGCGGTCGCAGCATTGAAGTATTAACTCTGCGGGGACACCATTAAAAAACCTGCTCCCCCCGCAGCACGATCGCGGCACATGCTGACCCCAGCGCCGCTGACTTTTGTTTTCTCGTCCGTGGCAGTGGGAACAGTAAGTTATGCCACATCTGTATAACTATCAATAAAATAAACGCTTGGCGTGTCACCTGCTTAGATTTTAATAAGAGTTGAACAAGGGTGGACGTACAGTATGTCTGTTTCCGACTTCTATTAAATGATGTAATTTTCTGAGTTTTTTCCACAACATAATTGAGCCTGGAGAATGGCCCTGGATAATTTGATACCGTATAAAAAGCTAAGTTAATATCTTTCAATATAGGAGATTAGTTTGTTCATTTTAATCAATTTCATGATCATTTCCCCAAATGCTAAAATGTCAATGATTTGCATTTGCAGAAAATTATTTGAAAATAAACAATATAAATCGCTCATCCTTATAATCTTTTTCTTTACTTTCATTTCAGGTAATTAACATGGTGCATGAGGACAGGGCCGCCAAGAGGGGGGGAGAAAGGGCACTGGCGTCCCGGGCTCTGTGGGTCAGGGGGGCCCGGCCGCTCGGGCCCCCTTCACGGTCGGGCACCAGTTAATAATTATAATTTAAAAAAAAAAAAACCCTCCCTGCACTTGGGGCCGGGCTCCCTGTTGGCAGCGCCGGAAGTACCTTAAGCTTCCGGCGCGCCGGCATGAGAGGGAGGCCCGGCGCGCGCGGGAGCAGCAGCGTGAGACAGGTGGAGCGGGGAAGGTGGCAATTGCTGTGGCAAGCCGCCGGGCCCCTCGCAGCACTGCCACCTCCCCTCCCGCAGCCACTGGGCCATCACGGGACCCCCCTCCCCGCCGCAGCATTGGCCAAAATCGCCGGCCCCTCCCGCCTCCCCTCCCCCCATTGCCACCGAGCCGTCCTGCCAATCCCCCCCTTCCCCCCGCATCTGCCCCACTCCCGCAGCACACGCGGGAGCAGCGGCGTGCCAGCAGCAGGGCCGGTGGCCAGCGGGGCCGGCAGCAACTGACCAGCCCCTGGGACCCCCGCTGCACCGCCATCCCCCCGCAGGACATGGCCGTCCCGCCACATCCCCGTACAGCCCACCCTGCAGCATCAGACCCCCGCAGCATCGCCCCAGCACCGCCGCCACCACCCGCAGTCCCCCCCCCTGCAGGTAAGTCTGATTTTTATATATATATGTACTGGGGGTTTGGGGTAATTTTTATATGTATCGGGGGGTTGGGGTAATTTTATATGTATCGGGGGGTTGGGGTAATTTTTATATGAATCGGGGGGGTGGGGTAATTTTTATATGTATCGGGGGAGTTGGGGTAGTTTTTATATGTATGGGGGGAGTTGGGGTCATTTTTATATGTATCGGGGGGGTGGTTGGGGTAATTTTTATATGTATCGGGTGGGTTGGGGTAATTTTTGTATGTGTATATATATATATATATATATATATATATATTATATTATATACACATTCCCAGTAAGATCTCTATCTTACTGGGAATGTGTGTGTATGTATATATATATATATACAGTATATGTATGTATGCCGACACGGGGGTGGGGGTGTTGGGTTAATTTTTGTATGTGTATATATATATTATATTATATACACATTCCCAGTAAGATCTATCTATCTTACTGGGAATGTGTGTGTATGTATATATATACAGTATCTGTATGTATGCCGACACGGGAGAGGGCGGGGGGCCCTACTCAAATCTATAGCGAATCTTGAATCAATAGTCACATCACAATCTATACAGAAACCTTCAATGTAATTAGTTTCTAAATTTAAAATCCGTTCTGATTGGCAGACGGCCATATATAGCTTTATTTCCAACGGTATATAAACAACGGGCAGGATCAGATACCCAGACTCTTCCCATCTGAAGAAGCGTAGTGACACGCGAAACGCGTCATTGGACGTCGAGTCTGACGTCATCGGAGCGACATCTCTACCCTACGGAACACGGCTTGTATTTGAGTGTCACTAGACAGAGATACACTACGTATAGGTCCGCCGTGACCCTATTTCATTTCAATATTGAGCTATAACCCTTACTCTATTGTCGGGTTCGCCGAGACGTGGGAGTGGGTGAACGTGTGTCGACCCTGTATGTGTCGGGTCCTCCGAGACCTAGAATTGTTGCGCATTGCCATTTGAGTCTGCCCAGACCAGGTCAAATGCTGCAAAAAGTGTATATAAATTGATGCATACCCTTTAAGGGAGTTATATTGAAGCAACCAAACATTGTATACATTCTAAGAACGTCAGCAAACACACCCATTGAGTTAAGGGATATTACTATGCTAAGTGTCTAAATATATATTTACAAAGTACACACTAGGGATACATTTTGCTACAAGATACACACTGATAAATAGATATTTATATCTGAGTAATTGTGTGTGCACTACTGGTAGCCCATCCGATCCTAAGTACTTCTAGACAGCATAGATACTAATAGCGCTGTTTATTGTGATGAACAACACTATACTATAGGAAGTATATGACACAGATGAGAACTAGGCACATATAGAGCCATTGAATATATATACTCCATACAGAAGGATATATTCCTCGGGTTTTGAGATGTCAAAGTAGACAAAATAAATTGCATTATACCGGAAGACACACATTAATGTGATAACAAGTCTCTAAATAACATACGGTAAATTAAGTCTACTAAACTCCAATAGGGATTTTAAACAATACACATAGTAAATAATAGCACAGAGTCACAAATGAATTGATGTAATAAAGTTTTATTGTTTTTATTTTTAATCTTGGTAGCTGATTCAGAATCAATAGATAGCCATTTGTAGAGCAAGAGATTCTGCTGGGACAAACTGTCCAAATAAATACAACATATGGAAACATAGAGTGAAATTTAGTGGAGGATTCTTTGCAGAAAATTATTTTCAAATCTTTACTTATTTTCTAAGGCTTTATGTGCCATATAAAATCCTTTATATCTAGCCTTGATTGCTAGATGTGGAAACACTACTTTTACTTTGGGACATTTTTCCCAAATTTCTGATTGCTGGTTATGAAATGATTTTACATCGGAAACTGCTAGAGGATTCAACTTATACTGTAATTCTGTAGGTTGCGTACAGTATGTGCAGACAAAGGAAAGGGAAGGTGATGATAATTTATGAAAGAAATGGATGTTAACAGTATTACCTTACCTTAAGACAACTCAGGAAACTGTACAGTTGCTGATATGTGACATCTTTATTTAATTGTCCTGTATAACAAGAGACTTCCATTAAAACACTTCTTGCAATTCAAAAATGATTATAATTATGTTCAAGTATTGGTCTCGTAGAAGTACAGTATAGGTTCAGAGTCAAGTTGTGGTAGACATCTTACAATGCAAAAATACTATAACTTCTAAATGAACCCTTACAGTGCTAAAATTACGTACCAGCGTACTCTTCTGGCGGCCCGGAGTCTTTTATTTGAATAAATATATGGAGACAATGCTCAATGTTTCTGCCACCTCACACATTGTGTCCATTATGTTTTTTTTTGCATAAAATCAGCGAAATGGAAATGTATTTTCTTACAGTATTCCTACCGTGGGGTCCTCTGAAGGAAGACCAAGCTGTTTTCAGCTCAGGGTACTCCCCGGTTTTTGAGATACTTGCCGAGGGCACCTCCTGGTTATTTTAAACATGGTGGCCACAATCACCCAATGGGAAGCCGCTTTTGGCCCACAGTGTTTGGCTACCATTTTGATTTCCCGAGGGAGAGAAGAACTCCGGCACCTGAAACTGAGCTGAAAATAGCGCCATTCTGCTCAGGAGGACCCCCTAGTTCCAAGAATAATATATATATATATATATATATATATATATATATATATATATATATATATATATATATATATATATATATTGAAACATAATTAAAAAGTGCAATGTGGATTGCTAATTTAAATCTTTGTTTTTAACCGGTGTGCTGGTTTCCTTTGGTAATGTTTTCGCTGTAGTATGTATGCTATGATATTTTGACCTTGCACTGCTGCACTTCTACAGATGTAGCCGGTCTTACTGTTCCTGGCGCTACTATTCTGTGACTGCGCTGATTGAGGCCCGAAAGGATTAACGCTGCAGGAGGTCCCATTGAAAGGAATGGACCCCCACGCAGCGCCGTTGCAGCAGTCACCTTCCCCAGGGCCGTGTTCTTTCTGCGTGTTGGTTGTGGCACCGTCAACAGTAAGACCGGCTACATCTGTAGGTTGCTTTTGGATTTATGTTTCGTCTATGTTGCAACTAGCCGCCAGTGTAATGTCAAATATATTTGTTGACACTTGTTCAACTTGTCTGTGATGGAGAACATTTTAGTTCCATTCGTTAAAATCAACTCCTTGGTAAAGTTTTCTATTCTCTCCCCACTTTATCCTGTCGCCAAAAGCCCGTTACACAGGAGTGACATTTGACCCTGGACTTGACTAATATTGCCGAGATCCACCCTTTTCTCTATCAATCTACTTCTAAAACTCTAATGAATTCTCCTATCCTCCCCTGTCTGGATTGTTATAACATACTGCTAACAGGCCCCCTGCCTCAACTTTCTTGTTTGCAATTTATCCATAATTCTGCTGCTAGAATAATGTAACTTTCTCCAAGAACAGTATATGCTCATCTCTTTCTTAAACCCCTTTCACAAATGTCTCCTCCTTACCACCAAGGCTCTCCACTCATCTGCTCCTCTCTACATATTAGCTTTGATCTTTCACTATGCACCTGCTCGTCTCCTGCGCTCTACCCATAACTGTCTCCTCTCACCCCTTTCACCTCTACTGCTCTCTCTCTCTCAACTTAAACCTTTTTCTCTCACTGCACCTTACCTATGGAACTCCCTCACACTCAGTATATGCCAAGCACATTCTCTCCCAGCCTTTATGTCAAACTTTAAAACCCCCCGCTTAAATGAAGCATTTAAGTAACCTAGACTCGTGGCTGCTATCCCACACCCACAGTCACTCCTACAAACCATTGTGGCCAAGGACTGCCATTTATTGCACTTATTCCCTCACCTGCTGTCTCTGTAAGTCTCCCAACATTCCACTTAGATTGTAAACTCTCCGGGACAGGGATTTCCTTTCCTATTGGCTGATTTTGTTTGTTTCACTTATTGTATTATAATTCCCTGTACTGTATTGTCTCTGTTGTAAAGTGTTGAGTACACTGGGAGCACAACAGAAATAAAGATATACATACATACAGCTAATCACGTCTCTAGCATTGGGAAGCAGCTCAATTAAACTCTATTCAAATAATAGTCCCCAATTCAGTATGCTGGGAAATGTTCGCGGTCTCAGGGATGCAGCTTTAGAGTACATTACACAAGGGCCCTAGAGGGATATGCAAATATTGTGATGTTAAAGTGACTCTACAAGAGTCAATTTCATTTTACATCCCTTTGTGTCTGTGTATTAATGCCCATTGGGGCCAATTCACTAAAGCTGCAAAACTGGGACAAAAACAGGACAACTAACAGCACCATGTACTGTACATCAAACACATAGTTTCCCATTGAAAGCAATAAGATTATTTTCCGCTGATAAAGCTGTTACAATTCTTGTGCCCTGTCCTTGCCTTAGTTTTGCAACCGAGGGTCTTTAGTAAATAACCCGCTATGTGTCAACTTTGGTTCATTTACGTCAGCATTACATTAGGTAGCTGTTGTTGGGGGTGGGTAGGGGTGTCTCGCCTCAATATTCTATTCAGTATTTGTGTTTGGAAACGCTGCTGTGTTCCTTTTTTATGGGTCAGTTAAATCCACACGGTCTAAGTTCTGCTCCAACGAGATCAGCATAAGGTGTTAGATTTCTAAACACATTTCGTACAACTAACACCCGTGCACATTGATACAAGAGATAAGTGTGCGCCATATCATGGAGCAAATGGCATCTTCTTGATGCATCATCTCTACTGTACATCTGCGTTGCTCCAAAGGTGGACGCCTGAAAGGGTTCCCCAAGAGCTGCTCCCCTCTATACAGAACCAGCATTTGCTTTCTGCTGTGTGTTTTGTCAACCCCACCCACTGGAATGTTAATGACCCAGGAAGACAAATGACATTGAAACCCCCTCTGTAATTCAATGTGAACCCCTTCAGTCTACATCGCCACAAAGGCGGATAGCCTTTGGTGCAGCCGAAGGGCAGCTAAAGGGTGTGAGCTGTTTGCTGCCATTAGCTGATGTTTGGTAATGTTAAAGCTGCTCCATTTCAATCTGAAACTCACCAGCCCTTTTATCCCCTGTACCCAGTTTTCTAACTCTATCTGTCCATGAAATGTCTGTGAATTGACTGTATAACCTCTGTTCTTTTAATGTAACCATGTATTGTTATAACTCTGTGCCCAGGACATACTTGAAAACGAGAGGTAACTCTCAATGTATTACTTCCCGGTAAAACATTTTATAAATAAATAAATATAGTGCTAGCAAAATTTGGGTGAAACCTGCAATACTGTTTTAAACGGCTCAGACATACATCTTGCTCAGAAAACCAAAGCTGTGAAACCTTTCTCCCCTTTGACAAATATTGGACAGCAGCTGCATAGGTTAAATTAATTCTACTGTACATTTTCACAATAAAGTATGAGCAAACAGTCCTCTAGGTCAGGGATGTGCAAACATTTCTGTTCGCGCCCCCTGTCTGCTCACCCCTCCTGCTTGCGCCCCCCCTCCTTACCTGCTCTCTGACTTAGGCGGCGTCATATGACGCCACGTCGTCATGTGACGTTGCGTTGCCATGACGCCGTGTTGTCATGGCAAAGCGTCGCCGAAGAGCCGGCTGAGAGCAGGTAAGGGATGTTGCAGAGGCCTCACGCCTCCCCTGGCATTTAATTTAAATGCCTTGGGGAAGAGCGCGGGGGTCTGTAACCGCCGCGCCCCCAGTTTGCGCACCCTTGCTCTAGGTGAAGGCCGACCTAAGCACGACCTATTGCCGACTGTTTATATTAAGAACGCTACCAAGAAGAAACTTTAGTTCCAGAAGGTATTGCCATGGTGAGTCGATTTACGTGTGCTGCTCTTTTTCTTTTTTTTAATTTTACTTGATTTATGTTGCAGCCTGGCCTAGTACACCGTTATTTGAAGCGCCGCATGCAAAACAAAATTACCAAGAGGATGATATCTGCTGTGTAAGTTATCCCACAGGAAACGACCATCGGCTAAATCCATTAAAACCACGTGACTTCCATTCGGGAGACGAGAGTCCAAGTATTCCAGGGCCTCCATGACATTAGAGTTCATTTCCTGCGGTGTGGTCATCTGACTCATTGTGTCGGAGTGACTAGAGCAAAGATAAGTTGTTTCATTAGTTTTTGCACTCTTGGGACTACCCAGTTAAACCATTACATGTTATTATCAAACTTATTGCACCAGGCGGTACAAAAAGACCATAAAACGAAGAGGGAATCACTGCCGCTGCTTAATTGTAGTCCTAGTCCTAGGAACGACAGCACCCTTTACTTTTCACAGTGCAGAGGGTCCAGTCCCACCAGACCTCCAGCATTTTTCCAATCATGTGAATGCTCCTGGAGTAATCACATGACACGACTAGTACCCGAATGCGAGACACTGAAGTGCTTATGATGCACCTGGTACATAATAAACGGTACTCTAAGACAGCGGTGTGAAAAGTGGAGGGCGCGCCCCCCAGGGCGCTGAATTTGTCTGGGGGAGGGGGGCGTGGGTGGTTGCAGAGGTCCTGCGCTCATCCCCAAGGCATTTAAATTAAATGCCGGTGGATCGCGTGAGGCCTCTGCAACTCTAAAAACATACCTTGACTCTGCCGGCGTCACTCGTCTCCGTGGCAACGCGACGGGGTCATGTGACGTCACACGCGTCAAATAACGCTGTGGATCACGTGATGTGACGTCTCATGACCCCACAGCGTCATTTGACACCACATCAAGGTAAGTGGAGGGCGCGAGCAGCAGAGGAGGAAAGGCAGGAGGGCATGCTGCAAAAGTTTGCGCTCCCCTGCTCTAAGGGCTAAGATATTGAACGACTGGACTACATTAAACTGTTATCCAAAACGGTAAGAAACATATTTTAGGGTGACATTTCCTCTGCGTAACTTACTGATTGCAGACATCATTGCCAATCATGGAATAGAAAACAACTGCAGGTCTATCCAGTTGTTGATTTCTTGCCAAGCTGGAAGGCAAGAGGGAAGACAGTGTTAAAACAAGTCAATGACAAAGTCATTAAAACCCACGTGTCAAAAATACTAATTTCTCTCCTCTTAAACTTAAAGCTGTATAAACATTTTGTGATATGTACTATACATGCATGTACAGTAGCAACTGGTGCTACAGCTAAGTGCAAAGTAAATGTATGCAGTATTCTTTACAACGATACTGATGATTACAGCACACTCATATGGGAAGATTGAGATTCATATCTATTTAGTGGTGTTATTCCATAGGACATCTTTTGGTGCTGGAAGACAACTTTATTTATGTTCACTAATGTGGTACAGGGGGATATTTGTTTGGGGGGGCTCTTTTAGTCCTTCCTCTGACCCATTGTCACATAAACAGAATCACCCCCCAGAAATTGGGTGATGAGAGCATAAATGAAGAAAGAATAAAGGATATCATTTCAAAATACTATATTGTGCATAGAAGAAAAACTAATGTTTCAGTCCTCTCCGGCAGGAGGGCTCAACTGCAGTCCTCAAGCCGCCCCAACGGGTCAGGCTTGCAGGATATCCCAGCTTCAGCACAGGTGGCACAATCAGAGGCTCAGTCTTTGAGCCACTTGTGCTGATGCAGGGACTGATTGAGTCACCTATGCTGAAGATGGGACTGATTCACCATCTGTGCTGAAGCGGGGACTGATTGAGCCACCTGTGCTGAAGCTGGGATATCCTAACAACTTGACCTGTTCGGGCGGCTTGAGGACTGGAGTTGAACACCCCTGCCCTATGGAACCGTCACTGAGTGCAAATGAAAACAAACCACAATAAATAAGGGAAAAAGCAAACAAACAAGTGATTGATAGTCGCAACAACCAATCAAATCGAAGAGAGAACTGAGCTAAACAGCACAAAAGTGTCTTTGGCTTCTTCAGGTTAGAAAATACCTTTACATGCTGTCTTCTCTTTGATCCATTGTGGGGTGGGTTGCTTATTTCGTGTGGTTTGTTTTAAATTTCTGTTAACCCTATAACTGTCCTTCAGTGGCCTGAAATGTTGGTTCATTTTCTATGCACAATATAGTAGTTGGAATTATATTCTGTATTGCTGTTAATTCTTTTTTCAACCTGGCCCGTTATCATGAGACTTTGACCCAAGGCACAGCAGTGGCACTTTGGACAGAGTAAAGATTATACAAGGTCAACACATGAAATCAACATTATTATGATAAGAAAATATATACATATAACTGTAATAATATGTGTAGATAATGTATATATACATTATATAGGTCTGGGAGGGAAGGGGTTTACTAGTTTAATATTTTTTAGGCAGAGCCTGGGGTTTTGAGTTGTATTTTATATTTTAATGTCGGGATTCACTACGAGCTGATGTGGAGTATCGCAGTCAGATCCAGCGTGAACTGCCATTTGTGTGAACCGATCGGGATTCGGTCCCCTCATAACGTTGTTATGGACTGCTGCGTTAGTTATGTGCTACATGCACGATACTGTAGTGCCGACGAGTATTCTAAAACAAAACTGGGGCAATCACCAACAAGACCCAGGTACATGCTGGGTACATGCTGCAACATTTCAGTGACATTTCTGCAGACAGACTAATGGCCCATCGGATTAACAGCGCGGGTCCCTGGCAGTCCCATTCAAACTGAATGGGACTGCCAGGGACCCCTGCTGTGTTAATCCGATGGGCCATTAGTGTCTGCAGACATGTCACTGAAATGTTTGCAGCATGTACCCAGCATGTACCTGGGTCTTGTTGGTGATAGCCCCAGATTTTCCAAGGCAAGTTTAAGGCAAGTTTTAGAATACTCGTCGGTGCACCTGTATGTTTAGCAAAATAGTTTGTGAAACACAATATCTATTCTGTCAGCAAGTAGTATAAAGGAAGAGGAACTTTTTTAGCATTTTGTTGACAAAATAGCATTTTGTGAACTGCTTACTTTATTTCAGATATAATACATTTTGGGCCATATTTAAAAAGCAGCGGAGAGCCGTAAGGCACATTATCACCTTATTACATATGTCCCATGGATTGTGTGAAATGTGTCACGTCATTCTTTGATAGAACTAAAGGAATGGTTCAGTGATTCTGAGAACAACAACACTGAGTATGAAGCAGGGGAGCCTGGTTCAATTCTCAGTGTCGGCTCCTTGTGACCTTGGGCAAGTCCCTTTATCTGCTTGTGCCTCAGGCGCCAAAAAATAGATTGAAGCTCCGGAACAGGGACTCCTGCTTGCAAAAACTATACGTACAATACAGTGCTGTATACACTGTTGGTGCTATACAGAAAAAGAAAAAAACAATTTTTATTGACAAAATCTGTTTTGAGAAACTTGGTGTCAAAATAAATGTTGTCAATTCTTTTGTGGACAAAATACTAACATAAGCATAGCCCCATATAACTTCTTAAGTCCTGATTCAACCTGCGGTGAAGCCAGCTCTCTATTACATGAAACCTCTGAGCCCCATTCATTGTAATAGACCTCAGAGCCTTCCCTGACATGGAGAAGCCGCTTTATAGCATATTGAAGCTTATTCTACATCACCTGAAGTGGACAACTGGCTAAACTACTTGATTGGGGAATTTCGGCCAAAAACGGGTCGATCGGCTCTTTCACTTGATATAGAATAAGCTCATTAGTTTCTTCTTTTTAATGCTGGAGAAGAGTTCAGTCCCATTCACTTGATCTCTTCTCCAGTACTGGAAGTGGCTTCACTTGCCTCTTGGTAATCCAGGTTAACAATGTACCGACGGTCTATGTACAGGTATGTATCAAGCCAATAGTAATGCAAATCTGGGCAAATCTGTTCACAAGATGTATTAAAGACCTTAATAGGATGCTATTCTCTGATACATCGGGTGCAGGGTTTTTCCAGAATTGCACCACTTTTGCCTTGATACACATGGGCCATAGACCCAAGTTCACAAACCATGCAAACTTTGCAGTTTGTACCACTACACACATTTTTGCACAATTAGGATCCTACTACTTATATAACGTCCAATCGAATACCTTACACTTCACG
This sequence comes from Ascaphus truei, assembly GCF_040206685.1. Lineage (NCBI taxonomy): Eukaryota > Metazoa > Chordata > Amphibia > Anura > Ascaphidae > Ascaphus > Ascaphus truei. The sequence continues at coordinate 329,936,573 of NC_134484.1, forward strand.
TTGAGAGGCATGTACATAAATGAATCCTCTACAAAATTGGTCTCTCTCCCTCTCTCTAGTCCTATTTCAGGGCCTGGATGTTGTTTGAATTAGACTAGTTCGAGCCAATTTTGTTACAACCTTCCCCAAAAATTAGTGACATTTTTGTGAACTTTTTCAAAAATTAGAAGAAAACTACGGTGATGTTTGCACATCTTTACTCCAGGATCATTAAGAAACCGGTGTTAATCCTTTGGGTGTCCCAGGAAATAGTCACTATGTCATGGGGACTGGAACTACATTGGCCCCATGATGTAGTAATTACGTCATGCCCAAAGAGGGTTGTTTTTCCTACTTAGATCGTGTCCTGTGTTCCCATGTGGTGCAGGACCTAATCTGCCCAGCAGCAAACCAGACGACAACTCCACTTCCGTTTCCTGGAAAATGGGCGACACGGTTACATGACTGCAGTGTGCTGAAGGGGCCCTGACACTCATGTAGCGTGACCCCTTCAGCCCTCAAAGGGCTAATAGCAAGCTGCAGCATAAACCCCTATTTGATCCCTATTAACGTCCCGGGGCTGGAGAAGAGATCAGTTCTTTTCAAATGAGCTTCTCAGCATAATGAATAAAGACGTACGCAGGTGGTTTTACTATAATGATTTAAATGGGGCGGTGATTTGTACATGGTATAAATAAGTACGTCCTTCATATAGATACCGGTGGTGATAAATCAATGCCAATACATTTGACTGTTCGGTAGGACTTCTACCAATCCAAATATGTTTGCTTCTTCTACTTCAGGCAAACTCATGAATAACTGGTCTAGGACATTTAGTCGCGGCTGTTCTACCGCAACCCAATGACCGCCGGTGCTTTGCCGTGACTCACCCAACCGCTGGGATACTCTGCCGCCGGCCGCTTCAATGGTAAGATAAGTGACTCACCTTACCCCTTACCCTAAAACCCCCGAATGTTAACCCCTAATACTAGTGCTACTCATTACCCTAATAACTGTAGCCATGCTGTAAAATGGCTAAAAGTCATCTCTCCTACTGACAGTAAGGCCTGGTAAGTTGTGGGCATGCCAGTAGTAATCATGGAGGTTTGCCCTCACACCCTGTTGAGGTGCCCTATGTGAGGATGGGAGTGGCTACATACTCTGAGTCCACCCCTAGTGACATCAGAGATGTGCCCGCCCCCATACGATATAAGGCACAGCACTGCTCAAAAGTTAGAGGTTTTCAGTTCTGCAATGTTATGCAAGGAGTAAAAGTAGTTGGTGTAGTTAGACACTGCAAAGTGATGAGACTGTGACCAGGGACCTGGCACAGGAAAGACATCCCTGCGGGGATAGGGAATCCCCAAATCAAAGACAGAGATATACCTTTCATAGGGAAGCAGCTAAATAATTATGTGTGGCTAGAAGATCACTGTGAGGGGCAGTTAGCCCACAACCGTCAATAAAGATGTTCCTGATTAAAGATACTCTCGTGTGTAAGTGTGGAGTCCTTACACCGAGAGGGGCACCACGGAGGAGTTCCTCACCAGGACCATCCCCAAGCGACAGAAGGGATCCTGATGAGGTGGAGGCGCTGCACTGGATATAGGTAGGACTCAGCACACTACCTCAGCTGCCTGTCTGGGTTGGCAAATCCCCACACACCATCATGCGGGAGACTCAGGAGTCCTGTTGCCAACAGGTGCACCACCAGACATCACACTGTAATGGGGACTGGTTAGACCACAGGGGCCAATATGAGATTGGGTGGGTCAGGCCAGTCCAGAAAACCCGTTACATTTGGAGGCGCTGCTGAGATAGACCTGTCAACAGGACAGGCTTTTGCTAGGTCACTTGGAAACAGGGAGAGTGTCTGCTGCCACTTTGTGCTGCGGTGGGACGGACCTAGGGGTAGTCAGGGGGCTGACGGAGTTTGTCAGTTCGCAGGGACGACCTAGGGGCCTGAAAGGAGTTGGGGGTTTGGAGCCGGGCTATAGCTGTCCTAGTCACCTTGAGGTAGTGCTAGTTGGTAGGATGCCTAAAGGGATAGCCTGTTAACGTGGTCAGGAATCCTGGAGAGGGTCTGCGCTAGGCTAACCAAGATAGGTAGACGCCCAAGTACTGCATGGAAGCCCCAGAGTACTCTAGCCCATTCCAGACCACTTACCGTAGGGAGCACAGACTGGGTGGAGTGAGATACAGCAGACACTGAGAGAGTGAGCCTAGCCTGAGGTAGTGCATACACGAGTCCAGTCTACATTAGTTACACATGGTGGTGCATCAGGGAAATCTTTATTGTGCCGGTGTGGTAGCTGCCCCGCAGAGAGGAGCTCCATGTACAATAATCACGGAAACAATATATCTATGGCGACCGCAAGAATGGAGGATCCGTGCGGCGCGGATAGTCCACATTGGCGACCGGAGGCTGATGGGGAGAGCACATCTGGCGTGCGCCCCGCTGAAGAGCAAGCTGTTACTGATATGTCTGTCACGAGCCTGCTATGGAGTGGAGTGAGAGCAGTGGCCGCACCGTTTTGGTCCTGCCTAGGACACCGGGGCACTACCCTGGTGGACTGTGTTGAGGACATTGCTATAACAGGAGGAGAACACAGTGAGAGTGACTGTCAGTCGGCATACAAACAGATGAACGCTACCTCATTCATTGACCAGACTGACAGTGCAACCCAAAATGGCGGCTCCCGCTTCCCTGGGAGACCGCGTGGGCAAAATTTGCAAGGAGTTGGCCAGGAGCGGCGCCAACAGGAGAGCCCCGCCCTGATGGGGGGTATGGCGCGAAGGCTGCGACCGCGCCTTCATGGACAGTGACTCACTCAGCCCCAGTGCTGAGCCAACCCCTTACCCTGTGGGACCCTCCCCTAATCTCAACCAGGGGGAGTGGTTTCCAACTATGCCCCGTGGGTATGAATCCAGCGGAGCAAGGAGCTGGTGAGCCGGCGGGGCTGCTACCAAAAGTAGTCCCTGCAGCTGGTGTCGTGCGCGGAAAGGAAGGGTATTTTGCACGCAAGGCAGCTGCAAGAAACCGGCTGGGATTGGCGCCAAAGGAAGAACCCCACCTTGTTGGGGAAAAGGGCGCGAAAGCTGTGGCCGCGCCCTCCAGGACTGAAAGAGGTGTGGCCCCAATTGAAGGACATCCTATCCCATTGTGGGACCCGCCCATAATCGCCACTACTAGGGGCGGGTTCCAACTATGTCAGATGAGGGTGGAGCTGGACCAAGGAGTGGCTGCCAACTCAACCCCTGCTGATCAGTCACGCGGAGCTAGCTTGCAGAACAGGCCGTTGCTGCAAGTGCCTCCCACGAAGAGAATGATACAACCGCAGGAAGTAACCACGATGGTCTCCACCCAGCCCTATACGGTGCCCGGAGGAGTGTTGGTGGTTCGGGTGGCAGGGACTGAGACTGTAGTGGGCCTCTGCCTGCAATGCAGACTGCCCGGCGGTACCATGGGTACAGCGGCGCGCTGTCCACAGTGTGGCACGCAGTACCTGTGGCCTATGCCCACCTTTGTACCGATCCAACCTATTGACCCAACGGGGGATACGGCTAGGCTGTCCGGTGCACTGTGGACCAAGGGTGCAGATCCCGGAGAATGGGGATCGGAGCCGGTTAATACGGCTGGGTCCGAAGAGAATGGAGCGATCGGTCAGGCGACTGACCGGGAGAAGAGAAGGCGGTCGCCACGATCTGCGACCCCAAGTACCCTTAACGTGGATTCCTCGGACGAGGGACCCAAAGAACTATCCAGTACCCTGGTCTGGCCGGTGGCAGTGTCCTGTGGAGGAAATGGGGTGAAAAGGCCACTTACCGGGAGTGACAGTGGGAGGAGTCGGGCGTCGCCGGTGGAGCGGAAGCCTGAGAGGCGGAGCCCTTCCATTCCGGGGACCGGCAGGTCCAGTGGCAACGGGCGATCCACGCCCATCCTGCGGACTGGTAAGAATAGTCCTTGTTCTTGCCAGGCTCCGGTGCTGACACTAGCGGAGGAGGGGCCGTGCCAGGCCAAGACGGCGCACGTGGCAACAGATGGACTTCCGGATGTCATTGTGGAGGAAGAGATCCCGCATGGGGGTCCATCCCAAGATGGCGGCATATCCGAATCCGGCGATGACGTCGGTTCTGCCGGAGGTGGCGGAGCAAGCGGAAGTCGAGTACACACGTCTCAGCAATCGGGCAGAGGTTCCCGATCACCCCGGAAGACAAAGAGCTGGCAGGCCGAGAGGCGGATCGAGAAGGGTGAGGCTCAGCCAGCGGAACCCCCGCTCAGCGGTACAGGACAGTCCGATAGCCGAGAGCGGGTCGTAGCCCCGTGGCTACCAATCGATTGCCCCTATGCCCAACCCCACGCCCTAGTTAATGCCCCTGTCCCAATCACCTTTTCCCAGGGATCCACATCCAGTTTGGGGATATCGGAGGGGTCCTTGGGGGTTGGTGAGAACCGGACTGAGGAGAGACTAGGCAGTTATGCCTTTGAGGGTGGTTCAAGGGGTGGAGGACAATTGGGGCACGTGTCGAAGTCCCGATGGGTGCCAGAAGAGGCTGATGCGCAATTGGAGGAGATGCCGAAGCATGAAAGGTGGTCCAGACCCCATTCAGCTGGGACCTCCGGGGTATGCTCTTGGGGGGGTACCGAAGAGGGAGACTCTCTAGAGTCTGGGCCCGAGAGGCCTAAGGAGACCCGTTGGTGGGCTCCATTATTTGAGGGATATGTGGGGTGGATGGACCGCACGCGGTTTCTGTTAGAAAAGGAGGATGTGGTGGACTATTGGTGGGCTAAAGGGGAGTTCAGGAAAGAATTACAATTCAGGTGGTTCCTGATTGGCCGGAACGAGATTGAACCAATGGGTTCTGAGATGTTATCAGACCCTGTGGACCCAGATGAGCCCTTGTCCTGGGTATTACCAGGGAGAGCGGGGAACGCCAATTTGACTAGGTGTAGCCGGGCTGAAAGGGCCATTACAGCCAAATACAAGTACTCCCATGGCCTGGAGTATCCATACGTCCCAGAACCCCTCATGCAGGAGATTGAGGATAACAGGGACCAGTGGTTAAGGGAGACCATAGAAGAATACATGGTCAATAAGGGGGGTGCCATTACTGGCAGTAAGGCGGAGGAACGAATAGAACACTTAATAAGGGTGTGGAGCATAGGCCGGAGTGTTTACAAACACAAGGTGGTGTACCGGCCTGAGAGGGGTTTGCCGCGCAGTTACAGCGTGACGGTCCTGGACATGGGGGGTCGGGAGGTTAAGTACCCGATCCCCGGCACTATTATTAGGAGGTACTGGGTAGCATTGCGCGAGTTCGTAGCTGCTGGACAGGGCGTGCCTGGCGCGATGTGGTTTGTTTTTCATAAATCTGCATGTTCTAATAAAAATGTGTGTATGTTCCATTTTACAGTGCTTCCTGAGGAAAGGTACTTCAAATTTAGGTCCCAGCCGGGGACGGTGGGATTCACCAGGGGGAGAATGTAGCCATACTGTAAAATGGCTAACAGTCATCTCTCCTACTGACAGTAAGGCCTGGTAAGTTGTGGGCATGCCAGTAGTAATCATGGAGGTTTGCCCTCACACCCTGGTGAGGTGCCCTATGTGGGGATGGGAGTGGCTACATACTCTGAGTCCACCCTTAGTGACATCAGAGATGTGCCCGCCCCCTGACGATATAAGGCACAGCACTGCTCAAAAGTTAGAGGTTTTCAGTTCTGCAATGTTATGCAAGGAGTAAAAGTAGTTGGTGTAGTTAGACACTGCAAAGTGATGAGACTGTGACCAGGGACCTGGCACAGGAAAGACATCCCTGCGGGGATAGGGAATCCCCAAATCAAAGACAGAGACATACCTTTCATAGGGAAGCAGCTGAATCATTATGTGTGGCTAGAAGATCACTGTGAGGTGCAGTTAGCCCACAACCATCAATAAAGATGTTCCTGATTAAAGATACTCTCGTGTGTAAGTGTGGAGTAATTACACCGAGAGGGGCACCACGGAGGAGTTCCTCACCAGGACCATCCCCAAGCGACAGAAGGGATCCTGATGAGGTGGAGGCGCTGCACTGGATATAGGTAGGACTCAGCACACTACCTCAGCTACCTGTCTGGGTTGGCAAATCCCCACACACCATCATGCGGGAGACTCAGGAGTCCTGTTGCCAACAGGTGCACCACCAGACATCACACTGTAATGGGGACTGGTTAGACCACAGGGGCCAATATGAGATTGGGTGGGTCAGGCCAGACCAGAAAACCCGTTACATAACCTTAACCCATTAGCTTAAAACCCCTTACCCTAAGCCCCTATCATAAAACCCCATACCCTAACTGCCAAAACCCCTTCAATTAACCCCCTACCCTTACTATTAAGACTTAGTAGTGGCCAGCGGTGGATCGGCTGTGGCAGAGGGTCCATCTGCAGCCGAACACCTGCGGTTGTTGGGTCGCGGCAAAACGTCCGCAGCCAAACGTCCCATTCCGTGAATAATAGACACCCTATAGTGTCTATGAGGAAGGCTGCTTTGAAGGATGCTTGGGTTTATGTATAGCAATCGTCTTCCTACAGTCAATCTGCTAAATTTGCATGAGAATAAATCTATAAAAAGATATGATTAATGAGCCAACATCTAAACTACCATGAGGCATTATAATAACTTTGCTTTAAAAAAAGAAATTGATATAGGAGCTAAATGTCACAAACAAACAAAGGATTCTGCCTCATTTCAGTGCTGCTTCTTCACTGTCTCTCACAGCTTTGTAGGCAACCCTGGCTTCAACCTGGCAGTTGCTTAATAAACTACATGTATTGAGGCAATTTTAGAGCAATGCGAACACAAACAACAGCATTTCCATCTTGTGTCTCTTAACATCCATACCTCCAGGTGCTTTGTGCATAAATTGTCCTGTGTCTGCCAGCTTGCAATTTGAATATTGCGAACAGCAGAAATCATGGAGGAGTTAAGGAATTCAGATATGAGTGCAGTAATGAAGTACTGTAATACAAGTACTTCAGTATTAGGTGAAACATTTTTTATTTGGACTAACAATTGATATTATAAAACAAGCTCTCGAGCGTTCTCGCACATCCTCAGGTCAAGCAGTTGAGGAGAACTCTCGAAAGCTTGTCTTATAATATCAATTGTTAGTCCAAATAAAAAAGGTATCACCTACAGTAATACTGAAGTACTCGTTTACTCTGCACTATCGCAACTGGACTAACAGGGCTTTTGCTACTTAAAGTAAATTCCAATTATTATATTACAATTTATTAAACTCTGCATTTGTGTTCTGAATAAGATATGTCTTGTGCAGAAATGATAAAAATGTTTGAACTGATACAAATACACCACGTTAAGAGATGTGCAAAACTGGAAATAAATGTTACCAAATTAATAAGCATGCAGCAAAATATCGCCAGACACTGAATCTAGTAATTTTGGAGAATTTTCACATATTAGCATATTACATGAAATTGCAATGCACATTATATTGTCACCAAATTAGTAAGCTTTCAGCAAAATATTGCCAGACACTAAGCGAATCTAGCAAATGAAGCTAGTGATTTTAGAGAATTTTCACATATTAGCATACAGCTAAAGGTGTCACTGTGGGCTCGTTTACATGTCATTTCCCAGAATCCCTGGCTGCAATGGAAGCATTGCATGCTAAGGCATAGTGCCGGCGATGCGACCGTCGCGCCAAAACAAATGCATTGTCGCTTTTGTCTGCGCACGCGACGGCGACAAGCAACGGAGCGACAGCGCTACCAAAATTCTGGTAGTCACTATTATTTGATTTTTTTCGGCAACAGTCTCCCCTTCCGGCCAATCAGGAGCTTCTCCGTCCCTCTGCCCTCCCCCTTTTCTGACGTCACTGGCCTTGTAGCCAGCGACGTCGCCTAAACTTTAAATGCAACTTTCGCAATGGCGACGGGTGACGTCATCGGTCGCGTCGCCGTCGCTATAAGCACGGCCTAAGAGATAATGGGGAAAGCAGGGTTGCAGACTTGTCTGAGACATGTGAATTTGCTCACAAGTGCTATTTTTATTTACTGTACATGAAATTGCAATGTTCATTGACGTAATGCAAACCACTTGCAAACTCTGACTCGGCCACGGCTTTTTCGAGTCAAAAGGGTCCAAGTTTGACACATCTGTATCCATGTTTCACCAACATAAAATGAAGACAGTGACATTCAAACTACTGGTCATTATTTGCGCGTAATTCCAAATTACCTTTTTAAGAAATTCAATAGGTTTTTAGATGAAGCACCTGGTAAAAATAAATAAAACAAAATTAAAAAAAACCCATCATGTTTAAAATCATCTGCTCGTTTCAATTTGCTGTTTCCTGGCTGTGTTCTTAATGACTGTATGCAATGTCACTATAAAAAGTGTATGGTTGTAGTAAATGTATTGGGTTTAGAAAAACTGGGTGTAATTGCAGGTATTCATATATTTTCACTGTTGCAGGATCCAAGGTCATGTCACCACCATTAGAGTAATTACTTGACACGGGGACCTTTTTTTGCCGCCTTTAATCCCACCTAGCTGGCCAAAAACTAATATAGACTTTTTCTTAACAATATAATTGGCTTCCCAAGACAGATCTAACCATGCTTAAAAGCAAAGATCTGGCTTACTTTTGTTTGTTTTTTTCTATGCCGATTCATTAAACAAAATAAATACTTCATTGTATGAAACTGAAGAGTAAACAAAAAACGGCTATCCAAAAAAAAGAAATACTTATCGTACGGAATAAACGGGAGAACTGTTTAACAAACACAGCAAGATGGTGTGTGGGATTACTGGATTTACCCAGAAACGTCATTCTAACACTGTAATGAGTAGGCCTCAATAAGTTCGTTATTATCAAGTTGCTTCATGATGAAGGTTAACACCGTGTAAATCTCTGCATTGTGTGTCAGTTCTAGAAGTGTTGCCTATATCAGGGGCGCACCAACTTTTTTTGCAGCGCCCCCCCGTGCCTGTTCTCCTCCTTGGTGCGCCCCCCCTTCCTTACCTCGCGCGGCGTCAAATGACGCCGTGGGGTCGTGTGACGGCACGTTATCGTGGCAACCCGTGACGTCACATGACCCCGCGGCGTAATTTGACGCAGTGTTGCCATGGTAACACGTCCTGGAGCTGGCTGATCCTCGGCAAGTAGAGGTTGCAGAGGCCTCGCACGGTCCCCTGGCATTTAATTTAAATGCCTGGGGGGAGAGCGCGGGACCTCTGCAACCGTCCGTGCCCCCCCCAAAAATCTCGTGCCCCCCTGGGGGTCGCGCCCCCAAGTTTGCGCACCGCTGGCCTATATCATGTACTAATAAAGGTAATGATGCACAAAAAAGCAGTACCGTTTACAGAGATGTTCTGGTAATCCCTGTGGTTACAACGGTTCCTTTTTCTTAATTGTAGATATATTGAATCTGTCCAGCCTCTGAATCAAGCAAAGAACAGGTTACCGCAAAGAAGAAAAGATAACGTTAAATATTCAGGATTAACTTTAATAACATCATGTTTCTAAGTTCCTAAAAAATATGCAGAAATATACCAGATTAATAACCAATTGTTTTACTTCTAGATATGAAAAATACAGAAAAATATAGTCATATGTCACACGCACACACAAAGAGTAATTTCCTAAAACATATCCTTTTCTTTATGAAATATATCCAACATAAAAAAGCATTAAAGCCCCAGGCTAACATGACCCTTCTAACAGTCAGAAGCAGAGCAATTACCTCCGCCATTTAACCCTATGACCTATGACATCAGCTAAACTAAGTAGCGTGATAACTACCCAGCCCACCATGAGAACAATCTCGAACTACCATGCACAGTAACCCTGCTCAATGAGTACGTGACATTGGCAGCCACGACATGAAAGCCTGGAAGTGCTGGTGCATTGCTACATCACATCCCGCTTCCTGGCAACACCACCTTCCAGAACATGATATGTCTCGGCAGGATTTCATATCATGTACAGGTATAGGTATAGTCAGGGCTGATTTGATGGCAGTGCCATTGGTGCAGAGGCCCTGTGCTCTTCCCCACAACATTTAAACTGATTGCCGGGGGAGAGCGCATCTAAGTGCCTCATGCCTTCTTTCCGGAGCCAGGATCTCCTCCTGCAATCATGTGATGACATGATGCCATGACAATGTCACGAAGCAGGAGGAGATGCTGCTCGGGAGAAGATAAGAGGCACTGCCAAAACTCCACTGCACCGAGCCCCGCAAAACTATCAGCCAGCCCTGGGCATAGTAGTCAGTACAACAATAATAAATACTGATGTCGCGTTTCCTGTCTGCTGATGTCGTAGGGTTAAGTGGCGGAGGCAGTTGTTCCACTTCTAAGATCATTAGAAGGACCATTTTGACCCGTGGCGCTAGTCCTTTTACTTTGCTAATTTTCTAAAATCTATGCTGTTTTTATCATACAGTAGGTTTAAATGGCAAAGATAGGTAGGTCACTTCTGAGACTGTTAGAAGGGCAAGTATCCCTTTTTTGCACTTATGCATTGTAGGTAGGATTATATGTGAGTTAGACGTAATTTTGTTTTATGGCTTCTATTTTGTATAAAACGGTATAATTAATAATAGAATCTTGAGTTTTACTGAGTTGTATAAGTCGAGGTGATGAGAATGGAATGTTTGGGTGTGAAAACAGTTCATTAACAGAACATGTAAAGCAGAATAAAGATAGGTCTCAGAGAAAACAGTTAGTCTTTGAGATTGGAAAACCGTTAATCAGTAATAGAACAAGGGAGTTTTCTAAGTCAGAGCAAACATTGGTAATAAGATACAAATGTAAAGAAACATTGCTCTAACATAAATGATTGATTCAAGAAATTTAAAGTTCAAATTATGTGATTTGGCAAGCCGCTATAAAAAAATAAGGATAGATTCCAGCCAAGGGAAGAAGCGCCGTGCACTGCCGCCGTGATATTGCTGAGAAACGAGCTGATGCTGCTGGGTCATTTAAAAGTACTTTATTAGGTCATCGGTGCATACAAAATAGAAAAGTCCCTCACGGAGGAACACTCTGACGTGTTTCGTGCCCCCTATGGCACTTTGACAAAGAGTAACCTCCTCCGTGAAAGTGCTGGCATTAATAGCCGCAGCCGTCTAATGTCCCGCCCCCAATACGTCAGCCGGTTGTAGTCTCGCGATACTAGATGTCGAGACGCTCCCGGCATGACAGCATGGGGGGTAGCCATGACTACTGACAGGCTAAACAATGCTAAAGCACATCTAATAACATTAAAAGCAATACATACAATACGAACAGAAGACAAGGCAATAGCTTATTCTACACAACACCACACATGGTTACAATTTGATAAATTAGAGGATGATAAATAAAAAATAACAAAAAGATTAAAAATAAACTAGATATAAACTAAACGATTAAAAAATAACAAAACGATAACATTTTATTTATTATCCTCTTATTTTCTTTTTTCATTTCGTTATTTCACATTTTTTGCTAATTTATAATATTGTAACCATGTGTTAGCCCATGCGAAACGATCGTCGGGACGTGATGACGTCATAGGTGACGTCATTAGAAGTGGCAGCGTCTGTTCACAGATATAGCAGAGAGACTCCTTTCCAGCCAGGCTTGTATTAGCGACGGAAACTACTGTGTTTCATTCCTAACCCGCTGTGGTTATGTGCCTTCTTTGATGGTTACTGTGTATTTATTGCGCAATACTAAGACATACTAAGAGAATAGAACATACTACATCTCTCCTTTATATGCAATACAGCGGAGCCTTGAAATAATATATTTCTACCTCCTTTCCCCCTTTTCCACGGTGGGAACACAGATATATTTCGAATTACAAGCTATGCTATACTATGTTAGGTGATAGATTTTTATCACTACAGAGCTGGATATACCTGTTGGTAACAGGAATTTGATACTTACGTTTCTGATACTCTCTTGCCTTAAATTGCACATACTGAGACTTTGTTGTTTATTGGCTTTGAGTGATACTTACCTGCTTATCTAAAATATTTGAATTTAGAAATTAGACGCTTGTTGATAACAATTGACTTGATATATCATCAGGATACTCACTAATATATTGCTTATCTTGCCACTTCATTATGGGGTTATTTTAATGTTTGAATGTGATATATTTGTTTTTAACCTTTATATTTGAATAAAATTTTATTATTTTTCTCCCTGGCTTTTTCCGGTCATGATAGGTTTATTTTGACCTATCAACAGCACTTATCTGTTAGACCACTATTAGTCTACTCATTGTACTCCAACATTGAGTGCTCTTTGTGTGAGGGAGTCTTTTTGATCCTCTTGGGATCAACTCTGTTATACTGTCTACAATCACACCAGGAAATGTATATAAATGCTAAAATGATGCTCCAAGCATTACTGTCAGGTCATTGGCCATGCAAGATAGCCATAGAGCATTCACAGATAAATCTATATGCTAGACAGCATCATAAATGGTGGAAGGTAGCGTGGATGTAGCATGCAGAGACCAGAGGAATATGGAGGAATGATATTTTGGAAGTCTAATTTCATTATCCACAAAAAGACTATGCTATAGCCAGAGTGGTAGATATGGGAATAATTCCGGGCGATCAATGGACTAAATGGGAGTTAAAGGAAGACCTACAATACCACAAGTGGGACAAGGTAATGGACTCAAGTACTTTGACACTGATAACTGTGAGAAGAAAGATGGAGATTATCTTTGTCCTTCTGGGATTACAATTTAAAGGGACATATACTGGTGCTGACAAAAAGATAAATGTATGGAACAAGTTACCAATCCACATTTAATCCTACTGTATATGGTATCTGAGAGCAGGAAAATTCTGTTGGCATCAATCAGAATATGACCCACAAGAAATCCACACGCATAACTGCATAGTAACTAAATGGATAGGGCCAGGATTATTGTTATACTGTATAATTCCAAAGTCTGATGCTATTAAAACCTGTGCAGTTCTTATGATGGGTACATTTAATAAAGAGGATATGGTTTAAGAAATGACTCAGTGTGGCAGTACTGTGATCTCTATGCTTCTATTTCTATACTAGACCGCGGAGGTGGTGAGTGGAAGCACCCAATCCAGAAGGACTGCTGATAATTTACTGGAAGTGCTGTTCCCCTTTCTATTTATAGTTATATGTCACACTTGTTGTTGATATAACATAGTATTTTTTAATGTAACAAGACTTTGATAATTGATTCACTAAATAGTGTGTGTGTAAAAATGAACATGGCAAACCTGTTGAGGTTTTGCTTGTGGGAGCTACTTTGAATGTATACTTTTTGTAATGAGGAGGAACAGTGGGCTAGAAGTGTATAGAGAGTCACTAGCATGTCACAATAATCCACATTCAGTTTCCCTCCTCTATATTTCTGCTCCTTTGAGATCATAGATAATCACTTACCCAACTGTGGAGTTCTGAAATCCAGTGTACAGAGAGAACTGAGGCCAGTCAAGCTCATTGGAAATAGCCAGAGGAAGGTTGGAAAATGTTTCCTAAACAAGTAAACAAACATACAGGGTCAATACAGTGTCTACGTCAATGCGCAAGACATGGCACAAATCACTTACGGTCAGAATTGTTTCACCAATTCCAATGATTGATGTAGTCACAATTGATTTCTTGAAGTTGCAATCCCTAGCTTTAAATCATTGTCAGAAATACAATTTCTTCTCTTCTGCATTTGACACTAGGCACATTTCCTCATACATTTCTTTTTTTTAAGCAGTTGTAGCACTCCAGAGATGCCTTCTTGTGTTAGTTATTTTGATGTGGATAGAAAACATAGCTGAATTAACAGCAGCAACTCGCACAGGCTTTTTTAATAAGTTAATACATTTAAATAGAAAGGATCAACATTTCGATCCCTCACCTGGCAAAATAAAAATTGCAGCACAAGTGACTTCACAACGTGAAAAAGTGGTTTCCCAATATAAATGAGACCAGATTGTGGGATGTGTGATCCGAGAGGAGCCTGGAACACCAGAATGAAGTGTCTTTTGGAGCCGTGCTGCATCCCATGTGTCTGTTTCCTTTATGCTTGAAAACCACAGATGTCTGTGATAGTTTTTAATGTTTAGTTTATTCAGTAAAGATAGTACTATACTGTGTTTGCTTCTATGTCTCTTTGAAGTACCTGCTGAAGAATTTCATCAGTCTGACAGTGACCACTGAAGTATCCATCAAGTATTTTTTATACTTAAATGCCTGATTTACAGCTACACTTGTGAGTGCATTGATTATACGCTCCAAAACATCCACACCTTTTTTTCGGGAACGTATTGCACTATTTGTGTTCTCTTTTTTGTCTTTCTTATACCCTGTGAGGACTTTTGCACTCCTGATCTGTTCCTTGTCCCTCACCCAGACCTTTGTGTTTTACATTCATGGCATCACAAGCACTCCTCCTACATTTCATCCAGAGATATAGTTACTTTTAACCTGGTTATTTTCTAAGCAATGAGTTTAATTCCCCCCTCCCTCCCCCTCCTCCACCAGCACTGGAGAAGTTAAACTATTGATATAAATCAAGGATCTTGACAAACAGATTAATTCACCAAAGGCTGGTCGATATCCACAGGCAAGTTGAATAGCAATATAATGGATTACAGGTCAGCTATAAAGACTAAAGGCATATTCTTTATTTCCCATGCTATGCACACACGGTGCATTAGAATAGATACAAAGGAAGATATCAATCTCTTATGAGGAAAACAAAACACAGTCTAGGAGATGGCTTCTTCATATTATTTTCAGATATAGCACTGTCTGTATTTTTGAAGTGCATAAGGTTGAACAATATCAGTGCAAAACAAAGAATACATCTCCATCTGCAAGTGCTTACAATCTTATGTGTGGTACCATAGAGGAAAATGGTTATGGATCATTGTTGTGTAATGACAGGTATTGTTAGTATTATTATTTTTATTATTATTATTATTAATACAGTCATTATGAAATGTCTGTTAAGTGACTGTTTGACCTCTGTTCTTTTATTGTAACCATGTATTTTTTATAACTCTGTGCCCAGGACATACTTGAAAACGAGAGGTATCTCTCAATATATTACTTCCTGGCAAAACATTTTTATAAATAAAAATAAATAAATAAATAAATTATGAGCTCTATTATCAGTGACCTGGAGTTAGTTGGAAGCATTTAAGGTCAATTAGCTTGTATAGTATTTCTGGGTGCTGTGTATTGTAACATCCATTGGATGACATTTTTTGTATGTTAGGAGAAGAGCTATCAAGATATGTTTACTGGGTATCAATGGGATGAGAACTACTGCTGTCTACATTTTCAGCAGAAGAGGGGTCTTCACCCACATAACAGAAACCAAAATGCCAGTAGCATGTAGGCCACTTTAACCCTTTGGTGCGAATACACATGTAGACATTGTGACGTTTTGAAAGCCCTGCACACTATAATTTGTCTTTCGCCTGCAGTATAAACAACTCTCTTCATGGTCAATTTATTTTGGTGTCACGTGGCCTGCAATCAATTTACACTTCTCCAGGATGAATGCAGCTATGTGAACTTTCAACTAACATTTCGCACTCAAAAGGTTAAGGATGTCTCCTAAGTGTCCTGCTTGTCTCTACGTCTGCCTCTCGCTTGTACTCTTTCCAGCACTTGGAGAGAATACTGCGGCACAGTCATTAGACTGAAAATCACAAATCTCTACAGTACCTCTTCACCTAATTCATGTACCTAAGGCTTAAATGATAAGTCACTTGAGGCAGTGAGTCCATTCAGTTAATGTTTCCTTCATGTCTAGTGTTCTTATCCTTTGGCATAAGTATTGCCCGGATATATACATTAAACTGTAAAGCTCTGCCTGTATGGTTTATTATACAGAATTAAAAGGAAATTATAATACTGTATTAAAATAAAGAGCAGCTTTAGTACAATCACTAAACTTGTCCATCGATATAATAATAATAAATTAGAATAGCGTTATTACTACTTTTTTCTTTAAACAAGGGTAAGTTATGTGTAATATTTTGCCATTCGTGGAATAACAATCGGAGCTTTGAAAAGAAAGACATGGCCCGTTGATCTACTGCAGTGGTTCCAAACTCCAGTTTTTATGGATATCCCTGCATCAGGTGATTCAGCCACTCAATGAGCCACCTGTGCTCAAGCAGATATAGATTTATAACCTGACCTGTTGAGGGTTCTTGAGGATTGGAGTTGGGAACCACCGATCTACTCAAATAAGTGGTAGCACAGTGTTACCTCAGACATGTTCATTGCCATGAGCCACTCCGGTGGTATGTGGAAGTGTGCACCAGCGGAGTCAGCAAGTAGTATAATACCCTTAGCATTAGTGCCTGAAAAACAAATCATTGAAACCTTGAAAGCATTGTAAAGTGGCCATCAGTAGGAAGTTGGTGCACAATTGAGATTATGAGGTTTGCATATCAAAGCAATTTTGGGCCTACATTGAGACAAAGGGGGCTATTGATTTGATTACGATATTGCCGGTCAGAGCATTACCACACGGAAACTCCCATTGACTTCTAAGGTAGTTTCCAAAGGTGGTTGTGCCTAGTATTGGCACCAACGCAATTAATTGAATAACTCCCCAAACTGGGGCATTTTCATCTTGTGCAGATGTTGCCAATGTTACTGCAACTAGTGCCACGATACAGTGGGACATACACACATACACAATGTACCAGTATGAGGAGCGGACATTGCTTTGAATCAGCGGCATGTGGGAAGGGTACGGGGCTATCGTACTGTCTCACCCACTGGAGCGCAATAAAATTACAGATGTAGCTATTGTGAAGGCATTTTCCCACTCACGGGAAAGATTTAAGACCCTCCCTTCTAAAGCAAGGAGAAGACAACTTCATAGCATATTGAGCAGGGACCATTATGACAATGTATCAAGGCACTTTGTCCCATTTGCGATTTGGGAAGTGTCAATAGCGGGAGTGAAGGAGGAGATCCATGACTTAGATATTGTAAATCCGGTACCTTTGTTTTTAGGTGGCGCAAGTGTAGTTAACTACATCTACGTTACATTACCCACAAAATACAGCGCTCACGCAAATGCCCATATTCAACATAATGAGAGCCTGAATAAAGCGCTGTAAGTAACTTCCATTCACGTGTGCACAAGTTAATACACTTTTAGCTATCCAAATAATGTATGAAAACCATTTCTATGACAAAAATGTAAACAAACAAAGAAATCTGCAAATGGCTGTAACTTTCCTCATCCCTCAGCTCCATCACACAATAGTGGTGACAGAGATGTTTATGTGGCATAAAGTTTTGCGGTAAGACCCTTTTTTCACCTGTTATTTATCAAGATCTCCCAGTCACTAACATGATGTGAAATCAGCACTAGTTTTTTCACAGAAACAAAATCCATTGCTTTGCTAAAAGCCAGGATCTTATTTTTACATAACTACTGCATTAAAGGGGTTTAGCAGTAAAAATGTGGGCGTTATTTACAAAAGTGCAAGACCTATGCCGCTTTAGCAAAGCAAAAATAACTGTTTTCAATTGGATTCCTTTTCTTTGATAAATATGATGCTGTTGTCACTGTTTTTGCCCCAGTGTTGCCGCCAGAAGGCTTTAATAAAAAGTACTCGTTGGGGTACAGTATATGGGCTCTATTTCTCAAAGTCTCCTCGATGAAAGACTAGGGCAAAAATGGTACCTAAATAGACAACTAGATTTACCAAAGGAATGGTCAATTCCTTTACAATTCCTTTACTACTGGTTCCAATGGGATTGTTTGTCTTATTAAATTGATGGTAAAACGTAATAAGGTATTTTTACGCTTTGGGCACCAGCTTAAGATTTGGTGATTGTCAATAGAATAAATGAGGGAGGAATGATGTGTTAAACATTATTTTAATGGAATATATCAATTGCTATGCAACATTATCCCTCTTTCTTTGCATTCTACATCTCTGCTGGGTCGGAGATGCTGTTAACCTTGTTTAACAATCGCTATCAAATTATAGGAACATCATAAATAAACTACTGACATGTCACAGAGCCGCAGGGGAAAATGATGGGGGTATTTATCAAAGTCTCTCGCCTGCAAAATCAGGGCAAAGGGGGTGCAAGTGTACCACTCCGGATTTATTCAACAAGGAAATACCATTGTTTTTAATGGGAAAAAAGCCTGAAAACTTTTCTAAAAACTTTTTTTTAAAGCAACACCAAAAAAAACAGATGCACCAAACGTTCCTTAGAATTGATACATAAACCACTTTGATAAGGTAATAAACAATAACGAATAAGACAATCAGAAAAGAAGGCCTGTTGGGTCTGTTTTATTTGTACTCCAGAAAGGTTGTCACGTATAGGCAGTTTGAATGGGCTTAGTAGAAATGGCCCTCAGTGAGTGTAGGGACCCTGGGGCCTATGTACAGGGCCGCTGATAGGGTGGGCACAGAAGGGACAGGTGACCCGGAGACTGCGGGGGGCCCGGCTATGCCCCGCTCTCCGTCAGCACCGGAAGTACGCTGGTTTCAGGTACGCCCCGGCATGAGAGGGAGGCCCGGCGCGAGAGGGAGGCCCGGCGCATGCTGACGGTGGAAGCACGTGGGACACAGTGAGGGAGATTCCTGGAGGCAGCTGATGCAGAGCCAGGGCCCGGCCGCGACCGGCAGCAGGGCCTGGCCAGAGGTCAGGCTCAACTTGCAGTGCCGGCCGGGCCCCCCGCAGCCTCCGGTCCCGGCCTGACACCATCCCCAAGGTAAGTCGGTTTTTAATATATGTATTGGGGGGAGTGGGGGGATTTTAATATTTATTGGGGTAATCGGGGGATTTTAATATGTATTGAGGGAGTGGGGGGATTTTAATATGTATTTGGGGAGAGTGGGGAAATTTTAATATGTATTGGGCGGTGTGGGGGGATTTTAATATGTATTTGGGGGGAGTGGGGGGATTTTAATATATAATTACATAGTAGATGAGGTTGAAAAAAGACATGTGTCCATCAAGTACAACCTATGCTAAGTTTAGATGACAGATACTTTATCCTATATCCGTACTTACAGTATATTGTATGGGGGGGGGTGGGACGGGGGTAGTTTAATATGTTTTGGGGGTGGAGCGGAGGACTTTTTAATATGTATTGTGAGGGAGCGGGGGACTTTTTAATATGTATTTTGTGGGGGATTGAGTGAGTGGGGTAATTGACAGAAGGTGGGCGCCAGTGAGTGGAGAGAGGGAGTGAGGAAAAGAAGGAGTAAGAGTGAGACGCAGGGGAGAGAAATACATGTGAGGCAGGGGGGAGAGTGAGAGGGGGTGATTGAAAAAGAGGGAGTGAGACAGGGGAGAGAAGTACATGGGAAGACGGGGGGAAATAGAGGGGGCTCGTGAGGTGCGAAATGGGGGAGGGGGGGGGCTCATCGGTGTTAAATGGGGGGAGAGGGGGCGGAGAGGCTGCCGATACCACCAACACGGGGGGGGGGGGGGTAACTCTAGTCCTGGGCCCTGAGAAATCTGTCAGCTGCCCTGCCTTTGTATCAACACAAAGGAAAACAAGTGTGGTCTCACTGCACCAATTTTGCTCCAAGTTTGCCTTACTACATAGGTCTTCATTGACAAGCTTTGTAAATTATAATCTTCAGCGCATCCATGACCCAAAACAATGCAACTTTATCCTTTGCAATGCCTGGTGCATGGGCCCTAGGCTAGCATGCAAGAGGCCATTATAAAGTACTAGGTACATCATGGATACGTCTAGAGGGGATCAAGCTCCTTCCACTTGTTTCTTGCATCTGGGGCCTGGTCATGTCATATGATTGCTCCTGAAGCAACCACATCTCACAAGTGCACCCCGTGGTCGCTGAGTCCCCGGCACTAGAAAGTTATTACTATTATTAGTATTTTGGGCAGAACACATATGAAAATTTTTATTTTCAATAACAAAAAATATAAATTAGGACCTTTGCAGAATTTCTTCTCATAAGGAATTCCATCTTCTGGATCAAAACCCTGAAAAGTAAAACGAATACATAAAAATAAATAGTAATTAATTAACCAAGGGTTTTTCTCACTCTTCCACTACTGTCACTGGTATACAAATGACTTCACAATGGTTACTCAGCCACACTTCTTCAGTCGTCAATGATAAGGACTATTGGGCTAAACCCATCTATAGAATACTTATAACCTTATTCCTGGACATCATTCTGGGATACCTTGGAAACATACTAATTTAAATATACTGTATACTTTGCATAATCAAAGTAACATATTTAACAAGTGTGTTCAGGTTGTTCCTCTCTACATGTTCCACGTATTATATATAGGAGTGTTTGGGGAGGTACACTATATACGTCACTCGGTACAAAATAGGACTCCCTTTTTGTCTTACTTTCTCCCTATTTCCTCTCTTCATTCCCCCTTCCGTTCTTTCTCTACTCTCTTTCTCTCTTATTTAAAGTAGTAAAACTGTGGTAACATTACAATATTCCGTTTAGTGGATAAGCATTACTACTAACCTAATGTACATTCAGGTTAACATCACGTTAATAGCCTAACAGAGCTGAGTGCATATGGGCATTTGGGGATTAATGTCTGTCTATCTATCATTTTCCCAGTTATGTATTACTATGATGGTGAAGCTGCCTTTTAGGAGGGTGGCACTAGTAAGTCCTTGGAATAATTGATGTGTGTAATAGATGGGCTATGTTAATGTACTTCTATGGGTAACAATGAGAGTGAAGTTGAACAAGTAAAAAAAAAAGTTCATAGAAAATGTGGGAGCTGGCAGGCAATTCACCTCAAAAACTAGAGTGTGTAACTGGGCGCTCTTGGTAAGCTGAATGAATAAAGAATCTAAAGTGCCAGTGGAAAACTTACATAAAGTGCTAAAAAATACAGATACAAACGTGAATGGACGGTAAGTATAAAAGTGAAGTGAACAAATATTAAAACATAGTAGTGATATCACAAATATGGGAATAAATAGTGCAACTATGCTTAAACACCACCAATAAAGTGTCAATCTTGTGTGATAATAAATGTAAAGCAGCTCAAAAAACCCTCTATAGACCGTTCCCAGGTCTTTGCAAAATCTCGATGTCTTCCAGGTGAGGGGAGCGTAGGAGGTTTACAACGTAGATGCATGGAAAAAAAAATAAATAAGAATATATACAGTATAGTGCGACCAATATCACAATAAATCCATGTGTGTATATAAGTCTGTGTAACAACCTGGGAGTCACGCCGCCCTCGGCGTGCTCCCCACTT
The DNA here is from genome assembly GCF_040206685.1 of Ascaphus truei. Lineage (NCBI taxonomy): Eukaryota > Metazoa > Chordata > Amphibia > Anura > Ascaphidae > Ascaphus > Ascaphus truei. The sequence continues at coordinate 329,957,825 of NC_134484.1, forward strand.
GGGCGCGCGCACGCCAGTGTCCCTCTTCTAGTGCCGATCCTGGGGGCATGTCCGGTCACACGCCCGCAAGCGCAGCCACACGGAGGCGCAGCCACACGGAGGCCCTGTCGCAGCCTGGCCAATCCACACCCCCCCACCTTGCTACCCTGCCATTGGATCCTCTTACCTATATATAACCTGCGGTTCCCCTAACTCGTCGGCTGAGCATAGTACCAGTTGTTCTCAACACTCTCTGCCTCCCTAGTCCTGTCTTGTCTTGTCTTGCAGTCTTCCTCGTGTACCGAACCGGCTTCCTCTTCGACTCTCCGCACCTCTGGGATCCTGAACTTGGCATACGGCAATACGACTCTCCGCACTTCTGGCATCCCGAACACGGTATACGGTTTAACGGTTACGTCTCTCTCTCTAACCCCGGACTTGGCTATCAGTACCCACTACTATCCGTACCTCTCCTGCCCCGGCCCAGACATCCAGACCATTCTACACTCAAGACGTGCCCTCGTGGCTATGGGTGGCGTTATATCCTTTCCCACCTCAGCACCGTGGTCCCGCCTCGTTTGTGGTGAGCACTACCTGACAGTCTGTTCCACTCATGGATTTCTCCTTAGGAGTATATCATATCAGAGATACAGCCTCTCTCTGATGGGAGCAGTGGTGGTTAGCGTCAGTGTGTATTTCTTTAAAGATGCTGCAGTGGTCTTCCAGTTTATATTTCTCATGAGAATAATGTGCATTTACAAAGTGAGAATTGCAGGTCCGTGGCATCTCTGTCGCCGATATCTACCGGTACGCGTTTCACTTCCGCATGACTTCATCACTTCCGGTGACGTCTCATCTGAGGGCGGAAGCGGCTAGACTCGGCTGGTCCGGTTGCCACAACTCATGTTCTCTGAACAGATTTAGCAGATTCTATGCGTTTTAACAGAGCTTCTTTAGGAATCATATCATGTCTCATATAGACTCATTTATATACCATGATTTGATGAGTCTAAAATATATCTACAATGAAAAATTATATAATTTAAATAATAAAAGCCCCAATATCAATATCAACATTCAGTCCATTGGAGACTAATGTATGCATTTTATGGATCCAAAACGTTTCTCGTTTGGCTAAGTCATTTAGTCTATTACCCCCTCTCCAATTAATGGAGACCTGTTCAATGCCGTTGAAATTTGGGTCAGACTGGTGATTTGAGACATGGCGCATAAATACACCTCTCCTAATGTTACCTAAGTGTTCTAGGATGAGGACTGTAGGAGTCTTGACGTGCGCCCTATATATTGGAGGCCACACGGGCACTCCAATATGTAAATGACAAATATGGATTTACAATTACTATAGCTTTCTATAATAAACACTTCTCCGGTGTGATTGCAGCTGAACTTAAATGTATCCTGGTTCCTGTGGGTGCATGCCTTGCACATGATGGAACCAAAAATACCTTTGGGTTTGCTAAGCCAACTGAGTTACTGCCTATCTTTTTCTTCCTGAAGTAGTGGGGGGCAGTCTGCTCTTAAGATTAGGTGCTTTACTGAAAATAACATGCGGTTTCTCAGGTATATGATCATTGAGTATGGGATAATATATGTGTAACGGGTATTCTATATGGCCTGACCCACCCAATCTCACATTGGCCCCTGTGGTCTAACCAGTCCCCATTACATGGTTGTGTCTGGTGGTGCACCTGTTGGCAACAGGACTCCTGTGCAGCACCTCCACCTCATCAGGATCCCTGCGTCCACATGGGGATGGTTCTGATGAGGAACTCCTCTGTGGTGCCTTCCTCTGCAGAGTAATTCCAGACTCATACATGAGGGTATCTTTTATCAAGGACATCTTTATTGGCATGGTGGTATGGGCCAGCTGCCCCTCACAGCTAGCAGCTTAGCCACTCATTCCTCTGCTGCACTCCATTAGGAAGGTTCCTTCTCCTCTAATAGAGTTGTTCTCCACCTCTCCTCTCAAAGAGATTCACCAGCTTCTCTGTCTCTCTGCTCAGAGCTGCACATACTCACAGCTCTTGCATCAGACCACTGCAACACTGTTGCAGACCTCCACGTGCCTCTTACTGAACAGAGGCAGCACAACAACAGGAAATGAACTCCTAACTTTAGGCAGTTCTGTGTCTTATATCACCTCCAGAAACACAGACACACTCTGGGTCACTAAGGGTGGACACACAGCATGTTGTCACTTCCTTTGGGACATATGACACCTCACCAGGGTTTGAGGGCAAACCTCCATGATTGTTGCTGGCAATCCTGTATACTTACCAGGTTTACTGCCAGCATGAGAAAGAGATATGTACACCAATTTTGCACATGGCTACATATGTATGCATAAAATATTTCTAATTTTCGTTGCCTCTCAATCATATTGGGTTATAAATTACATATTAAAATTATTTTGATGATCATCTTGGAGAAAAATAAATTATAAACTAAAACCGACTTTACATGTTGGAGTGCCTGTAAGGCCTACAATATATAGGGCGCACGTCAAGACCCCTACAGTCCGCATCCTAGAACACTTACAGTAGGTAACATTAGGAAAGGTGTACTTACGCACCAAGACGCTAAGCACTTTAGTTCACATCACCAGTCTGACCATAAATGTTTATCTTTCAAAGGCGTTGAACAGTTCTCCATAAATTAGAGAGGGGGCAATAGACTAAATGACCATGGCCAAACGAGAAACGTTTTGGATCCATAAAATGCGTACATTAGTGCCCAATGGGCTGAATGTTGATATTGGGGCTTTATTATTTAAATTATATAATTTTTCATTGTAGATTTATTTTAGACTCATATAAGATTTACTGTAGTAGATTAATAACTACTGCTCTGCACGTGTACCTTAATCTCACCACAACTCTCAGACTCCGATAATTCATATATTTGTTTGAATTTATGCACTGTATTGGTGTATTTTTACTTATATTCTCTCGTTTTCCACATCTCTCCATTTTTTAGATTTGCACCGGTTTTAAATGTGTCGTTTATTTCGATGTGAACAAATTGTTATTTTATCTATTTATCTTATTATGTCAGTTTTAGATTAGTCTTTATATGTATTTTTAGCATTAGACTGTACATCCGTAGTTATTTAACTTTTATTGTTACATTCAGACCCATCTTCAATGTGATGCATCATTTCATTCAAACATAAAAAAGTTTTTTTAGAAGATTTTTGGGAATGTTGCTATGAGAGCGATATCACTTTTAAATGATGACAGCACCTGGGATCTATATTGATCCAATGGCGATTTTTGCTATACAATTAGGTTGATTGATTAATTAGGGTAGAGGCATTTATATACCATGATTTGATGAGATATGATTTCTGAAGAAACTCCAGCGAAACGCGTACAATCTGCTGAATCTGCTCAGAGAACAAGAGAACAGAGTCCTGGCAACCGGACCAGCCGAGTCTAGCCACTTCCGCCCTCAGATGAGACATCACCGGACGTGACGTAGGAATGCGGAAGTGATACGCGTACCGGCAGATATTGGCGACAGAGACGCCACGGACCTGCAATTCTCACTTTGTCAATGCCCATTAATCTTATACGAGATATAAACTGGAAGACCACTGCAGCATCTTTAAAGAAATACACACTGACGCTAACCACCACTGCTCCCATCAGAGAGAGGCTGTATCTCTGATATGATACTGTAAACTCCCAAGGAGAAATCCGTGAGTGGAACAGACTTCTATACACACACATGGATTTATTATTACATTAGTTGCACTATTGTATATTCTTATTTTTTTTCATGCATCTATGTTGTGAACATCCTGCACTCCCCTCACTTGCAATTCACCTCAAACCCTGAGCCACATTGTAGCAAAAGCAAATTCAAACCACTTCAGAAAAGAACACAAGTTAGACAACAGTGTTATTCATTAAACTGTGAAAGTGCCTATCGGGGCACAGAAAGTTCTATTAAAGTAAATAGCAGTTTCCGTACCATAGCGCCTTGATCAGCAGTAGCAGAGTTTAATGAATGACCCGCATTAAAAAAACTACTTGGTCAGCTTATTGCCATTGCATATTAATTGTGTGTTTCTTTCAGTGCCTCGCTTAATTCATTAATAATTTAAAGAGTGGCAGATACTCACCCAAATTCCATTGCAGTTTGAATCTTGTATTGCATCCCAATCCTTTGGGCTAAATATAGACATAAATATTATCCTCATTGTCATAAAGGTTTTCAAACATTGACCTTTCCATAGATACTGTATACTAGCCAAGGCTTTTCGGTTATTGTTATGGAAACATTCTAGAGGTGCAATCTAGCTGCATATCATTGTGAGACTTTGGTCCCATTCCAACACTAACCCCAGTGTATTCTGGGTAGTTTAGGACAAACTGCTGCTAAATCAGAGCTCCTTTGGCTCTGCAACCATCTAATGAAGACAAATCTAAAATAAAGTGTAGGAAGTGAGGACCATTAGGCAGCACCAGAGGGAGTAACGCACATTTAATAAAATCAAATGTTCATAGCTTTATTGAATCGTGATTAAAAACATGCAAGTTCCATAGCAGACCGGAAGGTATAAGCATCATGCTCTGATATCATGGGCATTGATGGTGCTTGCTCCCTACACTTTATTCTTTTCCCATTCTGGCTAGTTATTGCCCTCTATGGATAAAGAAGGCTTGGGAAAACAGAACTTGTCTCTAGCCTCACGAAGGCATGGCGCGAGTTTGACACTACTGCCTGTAGCATCACTTCATTCAGCTAAACATTGCATAGCTTCCTATGGGACCTTTTTCTAAGGCAAATCTTGATGCATACTGTAGCAATTTAAATACTTCAAAATGATGTGCTAACAATATAAAAATACTTTTTAGGATTGGTGCCAGATTCAATTTGGCAGACGAGTTTAGCGCAAGTTCAACTTTTTTTTTCTGGCACACAGATACATCTTGTTTAAGTTTATACAATTTACATTTGTGCGTCATGCGCACACCATTTGTCAATTATTTTTCTGACATTAGAACATGGGCGCACACAAGCACAATATAATTAGATTTTTGTGCGTCAATTTATTGCCAAATATACCATTTGCAAAGCTTAGTGCACAGGCCCTTAAAAGTTTCAACTCATAGAAATCAAAACAGAATCACCTTCTCCCGGGATAAACAGAGTCTTCTGCATCATTGCAATCTCTTCCTCTCCAGTCATATCCTCGTAAGGACTGAAACCAAAAAAGTGTGACATTAGAGACCAGAGTATGAAATGCATTTCTTGACCCTTTTGTGTTTCCACATTCCGAATGCACATGATTGCTTTGCAATGCATTGTACTGTCGTTTTCTCCAGTACTGAAAAGCTTCCAGTTAAATTTGAGCGCTGTCAATTTGTATGGAAATGACACATTGAGGTCTATAAATCAGGCTGCAAAACTGGGGCACAATTGGAGCACTAGATTTAACTTGAGATATTGCACATCAGGGTCATATGAATTTGTTGTTGGATATTGTGCACATCTCCTAAAGGATAGGATACCATGGGATTTTTTGATTTGCTAAATGTGGTATAGTTTTCGGTTCCAGCTTTGACCCACTTTTACAGCCGGAAGACTTTGGTTCCATGTGTCGCGGGCGCCTCTGGAGTGACTTTTTAAGGGGGCGTTGCATTTACTCTCCTGGAGTGTAAATAATGTGAACATTTGCTTTTGCGTGAACTCTTAAGCTACGGCCCCAGTGAGCACACGCGAGCAACGGAGCGCCTGGCGGCACGTCTGACTTTCCCCTGAGCGCTCTGAGGACTTCAGATCACTCGTGAGGGGAAGGAGTGGTGGGGGCGCGGCCATGATGTCACGCAGCTGGTTCACCCTTATTGGCTGAACCGCCGCCGTGACGTGGCCATCGTGCCACTGTTAATTCTTGACTTTCCAAAATGTGGTTGCGCCAACGCGCTTTGTGAATGCGCGATGGCGCACTGACTGGGGCCGGCCTCATAGAGTCGCGTTCACTGGGGACGAGGCCTCATACCTTAGGTCTTCTAAATACTTAGATATCCTCTATAAACCAATGTACTTTAATATACTTCTGTCTTTAAGTTTACCAACACACTATTTCGTTTGTCAGCTCTTTGGAGCAAGGACTTCTTTCTCATAATGGCCCTTATACAGAATAAGCTGTGCAGCTGCTGTCACGTGCTGGGAATTATTTAGTACCATTCATTTAAATGAAGCTGAACTCTTCTCCAGCGCTGGAAAGCAACTTCCCAGTATTTTGAACAATGAGCAATGTTTACTTTTATTTTGGGTGGACTTGCAGCAACTCTATATATTGATTCATATTTTCGAGCAGTGTCATGTATCTTGTAGTGGATTAGTAATGGGTTTTTTTTTTATTCGTTTGATATCTTTTTGAGTCAAATGTAAGAGACTTGTTATTGAGGTCCTGGCATTTGATGCTGATTTGTAAGACAAAGAGGTTCATGCCGCTTTAGACCATGTTGCAGAATTTGATGCATCACCATTATAATATTGAGGTAATATTCAAATATTTTCTGGACAATTACCAGGCTTCTCACCCCTGCTGTGCACAGCACTTATCACCTAAGTTCGGCCTCCAGACGCCTGCGTATGTTATCATGGCTCAATAAAGAATTTGATAGCTCTCTGGGCACCTCGATTCTGGAACAATTTACTTGAGTGTCTCAAAAGCGCCAGCTGTTTAGGACCATTCAAGGCCTTGACTGTTTCTTACTTTAAACATGTCTATAAATGTCATATATAATGTTGTTGCCGTCTTAATGTTCTCTACCTACCCAGGACATCCTTGCAAAGTGAGAGCTAACTCTCCACGTATTTTTTCTCTCCTGGTCAGATAATTTATTAATACATAATATATGGGGCCTGTAACGTCTCTCTCTAAATCCTACTTAAATCATTCAGAACATGCTCAAAATCAGTATGTTTTCAAAGTTATCACAAATAATTATTCAATATCAGTAAAGTGCTTATAAGCATCTGGTTTTTACAGTGATATTGATTCATTGAATAAACACATCCTTGCAGACGGAGTAGCTAATTTGGCGATAAAGGTCATTTTTATGCTTATTTGCATTTGTAAAGAGAAGGATGTCGCACAATCATTTCAGGGAGAAAAAACATTGAGAGCACAACATTTGGTCACAAATGCTTAACAAATTTAGGATACATGACACTGCTCGAAAATATGAATCAATATATAGAGTTGCTGCAAGTCCATCCAAAATAAAAGTAAACATTGCTCATTGTTCAAAATACTGGGAAGTCGCTTTCCAGCGCTGGAGAAGAGTTCAGCTTCATTTAAATGAATGGGACTAAATAATTCCCAGCATGGGACAGCAGCTGCACAGCTTATTCTGTATTAGGCTGAGTCCATGCTCCCTGCTGGCTCGCTGAGGCGCGCTGAGGCTCAGGGAAAGCGGGTGCTTTCCCTGGCCTTGCGGTTGCTTACCGCACGCGCCGTCAGCGGGCCTGCAGGGGGCAGGCCGGGGGCGGGCGCGTCACTGGCCGGGAGCGGGCCAGTGACGTCACGGAGCTGGTTCGCCCTCATTGGGCGAACCGCTCACGTGACCGGCCTGTCTCGCTGGCAAGCGGGGGAATTTTAAATTCCCCTAAGACCTACGCTTCCGCTAGCGCGCGGAAGCGCAGGTGAGCCCCTACTAAAGCCGCTCTAATTGTGGCTGTAGGGGCTCAGTGCTGAGCGGGAGCGTGCCTCAGCGCTCTTCCGCCAGCAAGCAACTAACATGGCCGAGGCCTAAGAGTCATTATGAGAAATAAGTCCTTGCTCCAAAGAGCTGACAAACGAAATAGTGTGTTGGGAAACTTAAAGACAGAAGTACATTAAAGTACATTGGTTTATAGAGGATATCTAAGTATTTAGAAGACCTAAGGTATGAGGCCTCATCCCCAGTGAACGCAACTGTGCGCGCGAGAGGAGACGGTCCTCTATGGAGCCAGCCCCAGTCAGTGAGCCATTGCTCATTCACACAATGCGCGACCACATTTTGGAAAGTCAAGAATTTAGAGTTTTGGCACGATGGCCACGTCACGGCGGTGGTTCAGCCAATAAGGGTGAACCAGCTGCGTGACATCATGGCCGCGCCCCCACCACTCCTTCCCCTCACGAGTGATCTGAAGTCCTCAGAGCGCTCAGGGGAAGGTCACAAGTGCCGCCAGGCGCTCCGTTGCTCGCGTGTGCTCACTGGGGCCGTAGCTTAAGAGTTCACGCAAAAGCAAATGTTCACATCCTTTACACTCCAGGAGAGTAAATGCAATGCCCCCTTAAAAAGTCACTCCATAGGCGCCCGCGACACATGGAACCAAAGTCTTCCGGCTGTAAAAGTGGGTCAAAGCTGGAACAGATTTAGAACCATGCAGCTGATTATGACAGATCAATTATGATCATTCTTCCTGGTATTGTACAGGTTAATAAGAATTTTAATCAGTGTTAGGACCTGTGATTTATGGTCATGCCTTGGAGGGTCTCACAGGCTTACAATGCTTTGGCCAAAGTGTTAAACTAAACGACCCTTTTATTCAAGAGATTATATAGGTATTTCACTGTGACGAGACTAGCCCGCTGACGTCACTCCGCCGAGATTTTGGACTTCATCCAGGACGAAACTAGTAGGGAGGAGGCTCTAAGACAAACTTTCAGCATCCCTATCCAACATCACATGCCAGCAGAACCCCCTGCTCATCACTGATATTATATCCAAATTTCGGCCAAAATCTCGGCGGAGTGACGTCAGCGGGCTAGTCTTGTGAGACCAGAGGATCAACCAGGAAGTCACGGAGAAGGGCTGCAGGCAGAGGAGAACCAGCACGGCGCTTCTTGGCGTTCCACGTGAAGGATCCATACAGCAACTCCAGGCAGCAGGACGGAGAGGATTATAATATCCTACATGCTTGTTTACATCTGCTACTTTGTAAGTAGCGATCTACTTTTGCGCATATATTTTAACTAAACGTACTTCACTATATTTTGTTTCTCTTCATTTTATTTCAGAATCATTGGCAAACCATACCCACATTCTACTTATGCTCAAATTTATTATACAGTTAACAGTCATTTGCGCCGTTGTTTCCCCCCTTTCCCCATATATATGCTATTGTGTGTAGTTGAACAATAGGCAGCAACTGTTAATATTTTGGATGTAAATTGTATCTTTTTGCGCACTTAGTATTCTATAGTCGGGAAATTTATTTTATCTATTTAAATTCCAGGCAACGCCGGGTCTCTCAGCTAGTATATATATATATATATATATATATATATATATATATATATATATATATATATATATATATATATTGTGGTAACTTTTGGGGCTTAAATGAGCTTACTGGGTATCTGTGTGTTTTAGAGCTGGCCTAGCCCGTATGGGCGGCAACAGCCATTGACCGGGGGTGCGCCCCCCCTCTCCCCCTAACTGTCATGGTGGTCGCGTGAGCGATCAGGGTGGCAGTTGGGGCGGTTAGTTTTAAATTAGAACCAAGGAAAAAGCAACTGTCCCTTGTTCCTTGGTGTTGCAGAGGTTTCCCACCCACCCATCACTATTAGTTAAGTTATTTCGGGTAATTTTATTTCAATGTTAACATTTCTTTATTTTGCAGATATTTAAGTTAATCCTTTTAAAAAACAAGGAAGAAAAGATTGATGGAGGGGTCAGTGGACCAATTGCTTTGTCGCGGCGGCAGTTGGGGGTTGGGGGGGGGGGGTAGGTGCTTGTCCCACCAGAAGGGGCTCGGGGCTGGTAAAGCATAGAGTTAAAGCAAGGGGGCAGGTCATTGGGACGTACTTCTGGGTGCCCCCTTTGCGTTGTCCAGCCCTGAGCATTCTGGTGAGGATAGGTGGTTGTAACATCCGCTGCAACTCCTGTCGGAAACCGCCCGGCTGACGCGTCGCACGGCGGACCCATGAACCCACGCACTGCCAGGCCGGTACACGCACGCTCTGAAAAGAGCCACGGTGCCTCCCACAGGGAAGGAACTCGGCCGCACGTCCGTGTGACGTCAGCGCTCCGCGACGCGCATCGCGCCCGCACGCGGGTTACCCGGCAACCAGGGTAATCACCCGGGAAGCCTGACCTGCAGGCTGTTTCAGATTATTGCCTTCCGGACACCATTGGAGGACCGGATCACACCCCTGCAAGGTAATTGGATCCTTCCTACTTATATACCTGCTCCTGTCTGGCATTCCTTGCTGAGCATAAACTCCTGTTTATGCATTGTGCTCACCACTGCTGTTTAGTTGTGTCTTGAACTCTGCTTGGCCTGACCTGTCTGTTCTCTCCTGTCCTGATCTTGGCTGTTCTTTGGATTCCTACATTCTCCAGCGCTTTGACCCCGGCTTCGTCCCTTGACCATTCTACCTTCTATTACCCTGGACCTTGGCTACGGAAATCTACCATCCTCCACTCTCCAACCCGGAAATACGGCAAGTACCCTGACTACCCTGACCTCTCCAACCCTACGACGCTGTACGACTTGGAGTACGCATTCCGGACAGGACTGCGTGGTTGTGGGTCGGTGTCTTTCCATTCCCACCTCAGTCCCACGGTCTTCCGTCCTGTTTGTGGTGAGCGCAGCGTGACAGTGGTGCGCTATCCCCAGTTGTTATTAATAAACAAGCCACGGCCGTTTTAACTCCAAAACGGTGTCCTCTCCTTTATTTGTATGTTTTATGTAGATGGGTTTTGGAAAAGGGGGGGGGGGGAGGGGGAGAGCTCACGCCTCCTTGGTCAATGAATTAATAAATATTTTATATTTTCTATCTTTGAGTTGGTGCACAAAGCAAGAGAGGCCAACATTTACAAACTATTGCTAAGGCTTAGTGCACCTTCACCTTTTTGCTGCCCTTGTGATGTACCTGGTAAGTCACCGGTCACATTGTGCCGTATTGAGTACATCATGCTATTTTTGCTTGTTTTCTAAAGATAGATCCCCTAGATGGAGCGGTGCCCACGATCGTAATGGAAGTGGAACCCCCTCCACTGCTGGTCACATCTCTTAGTCATCGCGACCATGTGATCACTACCAAGTGATCAAATTTTGGCAATCACAGAAGTCCAGTGGCACTCAGATGCTGTTGGAGTTCTGGCATAAACTTTTAGACTCATTCATTAGGTGCGCTAAAGCTTAACACTGTTTAGTAAACATTGTCCACCATCTGCAAATATTGTTATAGATAGCAAGAGGAACTGGGATTCCAGCTAATATAAGAGTGATTTACTCACTGGGAAAGCACTGAAGTTATCCTGGTCAAAATCTTGCAATGGTACTTTATTTTCCACTGAACTAAGAAAACATGGAAAGGAAAAGAAATTATAAAGCAGCTCTTTCGACAAAGCTTTGTTTTAAACATTTATTATGTCTAGATATATATTTATGATATCAATTAATTGTATGCATAATATGATCGCTATAAAATCCGGTGACTGTGGGAAAAAAAAGTGACATAGTGAGTAAATTGGCGTCTCCGGAGTGCATCAATTTATTAAGGTGCTCCGTGTCAACTCTGCTTGCATCAGTGCGAAATATGGAGAGTGGTTATGGGAGCAATTGGGGTAGGTAGTAATTAGCTCAATATTATAATGCAGTGTTTCCCAACCTTTTTTCCTTCAGGGTACCCCTATTGAGATTTTTTATCAATTGTCACATTTATTTCAGTTCCAATTAAACTGGCTGGAAACTGAAGATAAGTATTTAATTGCGATATAATTTTACACCAAAAATTTGTGTTATCAACACAGTTGATTATTTGGAGACAGGAAAGAATTTATTTCTCGCCTTATGAGACATCATTGGATGATATTTCACTCGGGGCTTTTGTTTGCCTTCCTCTGGATCAAAATACTGTAAATAAAAATATAGGATAAGTATCGGACGTCTAAATTTAGCATAGGTTGAACTTGATGGACATATGTATTTTTTTTCAACCTCATCTATTGTTAGTTAATGTTCACCCCCTGCTCGTTTCTACCCCCTTACCTTTCCTCCGACACCAGCGACGTGATTTGACGTCCCGACGTCATGTTGCGTTGCCATTTGACCCCACGGTGTCATTTGACTCCGCGTTGTCATGGCGATGCGTCACCAGAAGCAGCCGGCGAGAAGGTAAGAGACATAAAGAGGCCTCGCGCGCATCCTAGCATTTTATTTAAATGTATTGGGGAAGAGCGCGGGGCCTCTGTAAGCACCGCGCTCCCTGCCCCGCAGAAAATGTCGCACCCCCCAGTTTGCGCCCCCCCTGATGTAGTGGTTGTGGCTTCCTCCTGTGGCACTATTTTTGCAATTGATTCCTCCCTGGCAAAGACAGAGGCAAATCATTAGTTTAATACCTCTGCTTTTTCATTATCTCAAATACAGAGTTGCACTGACTGAAGCACTGATTTAAACTGAAAAGCGGCCATTATGTTAGGCACACAATCAGAATTTTTACAGATTTATAACAGGAGCACCAAACGATTGCCAGCTTATTGTAGGTAAGATTGTGGAATTATACATTTTCACATACTTTACATATTGAAATAATAAAAAAATGTGGGCAATATAATATTGCTGCTTTCAGGTTAGTCTGAGGCACCCCTGGGTGACATGGCGCTCTGGTTGGAAAACACTGTTATTTTAAGATCCATTCAAATATATGTCTGTAACTGATACCGTTTTACTTTCTCTATGCATCAATTCAATCCACACGGTTTAAATGATGTAGACATTTCTTGATAGATCTGTGTCTAATGTAAGAAACCAGCTAAATAAGTGGAAAACTTGCACATTTACATAAATGTTTAGTTTTGCTTTGCTTTATGCAGAAAATTGTGTCAACCCTTATCCTTTTACTGCAAGAAGAACATGCAGAAAATAAAATGTAAAGGGCCTATTAGTTATCTTTAGCATCTGATTATCGGACTGAATGCACCTGTAACTTACAAACATCACATTCTGCAGAGAACATTTCACACATTTTGAGCAATCACAATCGCACCGAAGCTTGTGTTGGCTGCCAAATTAAAAAGCTGTGTTATGCAGTTCTCTGGAAGTAATAATGGTGAGACAGACAGGGTATTGCTGCCAAACTCTTATTGTTCGTGTTCATACTTACAACTCTATCATTTCACAGATCTTGCTGAGAACTGGAAGTGAGCAAATCTTGCTGAGAACGTCGTAAATAACTTTGGAGTTCTTCTACAGAATAAAAAAAAAAAGTGTGTTAGCTTATGGATGATTTAACATGCTTGTAATATTATTAGTAATAACAGTATTAACACTAATAACTGATATTTTTTTTATTATTCTCATTATAATTTCTATTTGAATTGGAATAAGCACTATTAATATTTCCTAGTTATAGGCAGGTAAGATGAGGCACAAGAGTCACCTGCCTAAAAATCACACAAAGTGTGTAATCAATGCAATTGTGTACAATTAAAACCTAGTACCATTAACCTTTTAGAATGCCATAATGACATACTTGGTACAGCAGGGGCCCTTATGATCTACTAGGTACATCATGCTCATTTTCTAGGGGCAGATTGGTTGACCACTATGATGGAGCAGCCAACCTGATCGAAATGAAAGTGATTTCTCTCTACTCCCGTTTCGGGCATCTGAGCACCCTTAGCGTCGTCATCGCTCCAGGAAGTGGTCCCATGAAGAGGGAGCGCCAGAAGTCTGGCTGCACACTGCTTAACTGACTCATTAATGCACTTCACTTGAGTCTAACAAAGCCATTGACACAATTTATTGAAAATTGTTTGCACATTAAAACTTTTCACTGTAAAGCAGCCATTCCTGCAACTCAGAGTAATAGTACAAAGGTATACGGAGGCGCTCTCAAAGCCAAAAATGAGTACAGAAACAAAAAGAGGACAAACATTGGCGCAAGCCAAGCATACCGGCCCCTATGTTTCAAATAGAGGCCAATAATGATACAGTACTATTTCTGTGGATGGAGGCACGCAAGTATTGATGCAAAAAATGCTATGTTTACTTCCTATTAATTGGCAAAACTAAATTAACATTTCGGGGGCACAGCCTTTTTCTCATCCAAAAGCCAGCCAACTCCGAGTAATGTTATTTTTTGTGTACATATATTTCTCAAATTGTCTCAACCACTAAAGGTCATATTTACTATGCATTGATATTCTGTAAAATATCTCCCAGCACCAGAAGACATTACGGCCAATTCAACTGAATTGGGAGTGTCTTATGTAATAGCACTGCTTAGTTATATGACCCTGAATCTCTATGACTATGTAATTCAGGTGGGAACATAAATATGAAGAGAGGAACTTCCACACTAAAAGATACATAGAGATAATTAAACTATATGAATGTTGATGTACCAGTATCTATCATGGCAGTGCCTCTGCTCCATGGGTAGGATCACTCGGTCTTTTTGTTTTTGTATATTAATGCCATGTCGTTGTGAATTTATTTAACGTCATTTCTGTTTTCTGTTGATTACAATACTTTATCTTAAAGAGGCAATCCAAGGCGGTGGATTTGTTTGTGATTTTATATACATACAGTATATATTTAATTGAAGCAGGGGGTCTCCAGAGCTGAACCCTGTTAATTTCAGCTCCGGGAACCCCCTGCTTCCAGAGATACTTACCTGCGAATTAGGTACTGGCAGATGCTCCACTCGGCCAGCAGGGTTCACAATATGTCTGCAGTTCAGAGAGTTCAGGCCCCGCGGGCCAATTAGAAGCTATGACGTCAGCGGTGCGACTTCCTATTGACCCATGTGACGCAGGGAACATCAAACTTGAAAGCCCTGTTTGCTGATCCGGAGCACCTACTTCAGACTAAGTATCTCCGGAAGTAGCACTTCTGCATTTGCTTGGTGGTTTAAACCAAGCGTGCGCAAGATTTCCAGGGGGGAGGGTGCGGCGGTTGCAGAAGCCCCGCACTTTTGCCCAAGGCATTTAAATGAAATGCTGGGGGATCACGTGAGGCCTCTGCAACGTCCCTTACCTTGTCTTCGGCTTGACGCCGCGGGGTCACGTGACGTCACGTTGCCATGGCCGAAGACAAGGTAATAAGGGGGCGAGGGGCGTGATCGGGTTGGGAGAGCAGGGCGGAGGGCGCAGCGGGGGAAATTTTGCGCACCCCCGGTTTAAACCATGTATGTATTCAGTAACATGTACAGTATTGAATGTAAATCCTGTGTGTTTCCAAATAACATTGCGGTTGATCTTACCAAATAGTAGGAGTGTTTTACAATCTTCTTAGCTTTCTCGATTGACATTTGCAATCCTTCCTGAAAGGGGGAAAAATATATATATCAATCATACCTACTTTTTAAATGTTAACAATGAATCACCCCTCCAATACTATATATATCATTAGATCTCCCTAATAACTCTAACCCCTCAAGCAGTTAAACTTAATTCTCATGCTTGTATCAAAACAAGTGTTACCAGCAACAAAGGAAAGGGTTCTTTACAGTGAGGGCAGTTACAATGTGGAATTCATTACCCATGGAGACTGTGATGGCAGATACAATAGATAGCTTAAAAAAAAGGTTGAACATCTTTTTAGAAAGGAAAGGTATACAGGGACATACCAAATAAGTAAACATGGGAAAGATGTTGACCGAGGGAGAATTATGATTGCCAATATTTGGAGTCAGGAAGGAATTTATTTTTCCCTTATGAGATATCTCACATACTGGAGTTTTTGTTTGTTTTCCTCTGGATATATATATATCCCACGTAATGTCATGTTATCCATACCAACAGAAGTAATTCCTTAGTCAAACATTTCATATTGAGTTGTAGTGGAGGACAGAAGGATGTAGAGGCAGGCTGTTAGAAATGCTATCCTAAGAAATTAAGATGAGTTATTGATTACAATTGCAGCTATTTGGAGGATATCTGAAGAAGTAAAGAGGTGTGGCTACTCCTAATAGGGTTATGGTTAAAGATGATATTACACAGCTGTTGTGGGCTATCTGTGAAGAGATTCAGTCATAGATTTTCAGTTTTACACAAGGTTGACTTCCATATCTGTAAGATGCTATTCATACGTTATGCCAGATAGATAAAGACACATGTGATGCCATATACAGAGAAAATGTGGGTTTACTCTGCATCAAAATACATCAGATTAGCTAACTAAGGAGAGAGAGAAATACATCCAGAGAGAAGAGGGAATCCAACAAGAAAAGACGGACGACATGTTGCCATCTTTGAGAACACATGTAAGAACTTGATTTGTAGATTCTATATTCAAGGAGATAAACGTTTCGTAGGTGCCAAACCTGAATGCTGAAATGTTATATCTTGGAAGAAGATACTGTATGATGGTAAATTGACTTTTTACACAGGAACAATAGTGGTCAAGAGTTGTAATAAATGGGGTCCTGAAATGTCTTGATGAAGTAACTCTTGAGGACCATGGATGATGTACATGGTGATATTGTTCAATAGTTGTTATATTTTCTGTTTTGGAAGCATCCTTTGACTTCTTACAGATTATGAGAGTGTTTGTCATCTCTACTTATTTACTGTGCAGAAAGAAAAGCCCTCCATGGCGCTTTAACTCTGGTTGATGGTGCTGTTTTCTCCAGTGTATATGAAGAAAAAGTGAATACAATATTGCTTCAATAAAGTATGTAAACAGACTGTGTCTTTCAAATTTATGAAAGAAAAATATATACAACCGCTCACCTAGTTTAAACCTAAATGAGTAAATACATACTTTCAGAACAATAATATAGGGGCAAATGGAGATAGTGATCAAACTAAAACGACAATGATCCAAGAAGGATCATAAAGAACCCAAAATAAAGCACTAAATACATATTCAATGGTTATTAGACTGGACAATAATAGTCCTTCCAATTGATATGGAATAGGGCAGTTGAATGACTGGTGTGACCAGCAGTTAAAACTCAAAATAATAAAGCTTTAATACATATCCAAAAATATTATCAACAACAAAATTAAGTATATACATAAAAAGTAGTATCTCATGAAAACCTCTTTCTTGTGTGGATACTGAAGGTCATAGGGATATATATAGTGAATAATATATCAATTGAATTTTGTCCCAATGACAATCAGTGACGTCTTATATATCAGGTAAGGAGAAGTATGCAGCTCTTTTGCGTCTTGTAAGATAGTTTAGTATGTTAGGGCATTGGATGCCCAAACCCTAATTAGAAGGTTGGAGTTGAATAACTAAAAACTCTAGGAGGGGACCAACTGGATCTATCAGTTAAAAACGCTGCCCCCCGTTGGCCTTAATCTTGACTTTGACTTAGGATCATTTCTTAGAGAATGATCTTATATTTCTGTTATATATGCCAGTTAATTTACCTCTCCACTGTCTTGTGCTATTGTAAGAGATCATTACATCACCAAATAATTATGACTTACATCTCTGTCTCTTGTAGTAATCATAATATCTGTGATGTTCAATATAATGGACATATGCATATATGTTATGTGTCTAATATATGTATTGATCATTCCATTTACGAACAGGAATGATAATAATTCTATTCAGAAATTATTTATAAGTTCATAAAGTACTAATCGATTGGCTTTTGAACATACTGTAGATTGTAATATGCCCATCATAGTGGTCATGTGCATAAATAGCTAGTTAGCATTGTGTGTTCATTCTAGATATTTACAATTTTTGTCTACAATTATGAATGATAGTATGCCATCTATGATATAATTGAATTTTTGGTAAATATATATACGTCGTCACGTGACCCGCAGCGTCATTTGACGTGGGTGACGTCATGGCACATGACCCCGCTGCGTCATTTGACACCACGTTGCCATGGACATGAGTGACGCCGGCAGAATCAAGGTAAGTAATAGCGTTGCAGGGGCCTCATGCGATCCCCCGGCATTTCATTTTAATGCCTGGGGAAGAGCGTGGTGCACCTGCAATGGCACGCACCCTCCCAGAAAAATCTTCCGCCCCACATGGGCGCGCCCCCACTTTGTGCACCGCTTCCGTAGACTATGTAAAGTTGAAGTCATGCTCAGCATTGGCTTAGACTGCAGCAAGTTTGAATTAAAAAAAAAAAAAAAAAAAGGGTTTCTCAAACATTTGGTGCGGCTTCAAAAGGGCTTAATAACAGGTAAAAAAAAACCATTGAAACATTCATTAGACCTGTACAGGCATACCCCACATTAACGTACGCAATGGGACCGGAGCATGTATGTAAAGCGAAAATGTACTTAAAGTGAAGCACTACCTTTTCCCACTTATTGATGCATGTACTGTACTGCAATCGTTATATACGTGCATAACTGATGTAAATAACACATTTGTAACAGGCTCTATAGTCTCTCTGCTTGCGCAAACCTTCGGTACAGGTAGGGAGCCGGTATTGCTGTTCAGGACATGATGACAGGCGCATGCGTGAGCTGCCATTTGCCTATTGGGCGATATGTACTTACTCGCGAGTGTACTTAAAGTGAGTGTACTTAAAGCGGGGTATGCCTGTATTTATTTCAGAATTGGGTTTGTGATACTGATGTCGCTTCTGTACTATTTTATTGATATGCAGTATCTACCGCAACAGCTTTTAAGTTTCTTTGTATTGATTGCATTCTTCTGTATGAAAATACCATCATGGTAAGCGCTAGAATGAATGTGTCCTGCCTGTAAAAGCTCCGATAAATGTAATGAGACTAAACATTGGTATGATTGATGACATAACAGCTGTAAAACCAGATCTGCTGTAAAACAATGTAGAATATTTTTACACAACCACAATCAATCTTTTCAACCTGTTCTAATTCTCTCCTCATAACACAGTAATAATTGCAATCTAATTTGTATCAACTGATATTACACAAATATAACTTAGTTTATTCAAGATAATTCACATCTGCTTTCTCTACGATACTGTATTATGCACTTGAGTTTTATAACTGAATTCATATTAATTTTGAAGTACATTATTACAACAGATAACACAATCTCCGATCAAGAAATCATACTATCCTTAGGCTAAGGCCCGCTGCATCAGACTGCTCACCCGCACTGCATACAGGCGGCGCTTGTAGGGCATTTTAGTGCTATCTGCGGTCCGTAGGGAGTATTTTTGCAAGCAGGGGGCGGGCCAAAACAGGCTGGGGGGCGCAGCCATGAAAGGGGGGGCGGGCCAAAACACACAGCACACACACAGTACGCTCTCCAGGCAGGCAAATTAACTATTTATTAGTGATGGAAAGTGATGGAAGAAGAACTCTCATCATTAATGATATCTAGGACACACTGTACAACAACAACAGTACATTAACTGGCTTCCTTGTAAAGCACTTGTGTCATGGCAAGTTCCTCCTCCTCTCCTCCCCTCCTCTCCTCCTCCTCCCCTCCTCATTGGCTCCCTGCCACACCATGTGACGCATCGCCGCTTGGGATTACAATCTATTGTATCCCCTGCTGGCTGACGCGTCACAGCGTCTAGTGAGCCCTGCAGTGAGGAGGGACTGGGACCAGCGCGGGAGGATACAAGCAGATAGTGAGTAGCGCGCACGCGGTTGCGTGTGCCACCAGGCGCAGCGGGACCCAGTCCTTAGGATTTGATGGTAACGTTGGCACAGTATGTAGTACTATATCCTAATATCACACTAAGGCCAGGATTCACAAAGATTAGTTGACGCACATATTGTAATGAGATGTAGCAAACTCTGCATCTCCCGGCGTCACTTTTGTATCTTCTATTTGCGTAAAAAAATCCACCAGGTCCAAAGTGGGGTAAATTTTTCTGGGCAACAATTTGCATCAAATGAAAGAAACACTTTCAGAAAATAGAGCAATGGGTCAAAAGAAACTTATTGGCACTTTCTTTAAGTTGATACATCTCCCCCTAGTAGGCAGAGTCAGTTTCACCGCACCACCACCACCACCACACACTGCCTCCTGTCCAAAATGAATTGTGCACTTGTGCTGTGCTGTGAGCAGAAATGAAGAGGCTGGAAGCAGAAGTTGTTATGGAACAAGAGCCACATTTCTGACTCACCCCCCTCTCTCCTTTGCAGTTTCTGCCTGTCAGAGTTTATTCCCAGCTGCATGGAGTCTGCAGACACATACTGTGCCTGTGTGGCTTGCAACAATGTTGCACTCCTTGCCTGCGAGCATGACATCAGTGAGCTGCTACAGCAGTCTCTGAGATCCTCACCAGAATGGGCTAGTCTGCCCCCCCTCCTGTTTGTTCAGACATGGTCTGCCCCTAGACTTTTCCTTTGCCCACACCGCACCTCACTTCCTTTTCAACCCTGGAGACAGTGAGTAAAGAACCTTTCTCTGTTTATAACCCTTGGTGAGGCCATCTCTTTTTACCGGTTCCTAACTAATAATCACCAATACACACCATCCACAAGCATCTGTACCCTGCTACCTTTTCCCAATAAAGTGGAGGAAATATTACAGGACTTGGAGTGATTTAAAAGGGAACTGTGTTAATGCTATCGGGAGCCATTCATACCAACGTGCCCTGGCTTCAGAATAGTAAAAAGAGGACCGTGTGCCTTGGGAAATACACACAGAGGAGCTGCTACCCACAGCCTTTATGCTAAAGATACAAGCGAGCAGCTTACGTAGCAAATATATAAACAGCAGTCTCTCACCACATTGCACAAGCACGTTGCTACACAGAGCCACAAGCCTCTACACAGCAAACTACCACAGCTTTATGCAAAGACAGTGAGCAGCCTTACTTTGCTAATACTACACAAAGGAATCACACAGCAGCTACTACTCAAAGACTCTATGCTATACAGAATAGTCTCTGCACCCCAGGACAAGCAGCAGCTTCACTCTGCCAGACAGGGCAGCAAGCTTTATACAGCAAACTGCACACAGCCTTGCAACTAACAGTGCTTCTCTCACAATACCTAATTGCCTTTTTCTCTGTCTGAGTCCACCCGCTGCTCAGCCCCACAGTGAGGAGCCAACGGACATCTGTAAGTACAGCTACCCCAACGCTGCACGCTGCAGGACACCGCTCGGCATCATCTGAGACAGACGCCCATCGCTGACAGGTAAAAGACCGCACGCCACACGCACTGGCAAAGGCCTACACACACCTACAGCATGGCAGAACTCAGAGCCTCACCAGACATCACGCAGGAAAGCGATCTCTCAGACACAGAGACCGCTGCGCATCTGCAACAGGCGCAGGCAGGCGCAAGGCCTAAACGGACAGTCACACCGACACAAAAGGCCCGCGAAAAATATGAGAGCGACATTGAAGCACACCGCGAAAGGTTAGAGAAGGCCTGGGAGGACACTGGTCGTGAAATATGTAACGTTGCAAGCACTAGTGATCAGGAGAAACAAATTAGGCAAGCTATAGCCCAATTGAGGTCAAGTCACAAACGTTACCAAATGCTGTCACAAACATATCTCGCCTACCTAAAAAGAATTAACACAGAGGAAAGCCTCAGCGAACGCGACCAGCAGGAGGCAACTGACCTGGAGCGTGACGGCTTCGTGCAGACCACTATTACTGAGGCCGAAGACCAGAGAAAAGACCTTTTGCTGGAAACTGCATCGCAGCGCTCAAGCATATCCAGACACTCATCAAGGTCAGCAAGATCAATGCAATCTCACGCGTCTAGCGCAAGCGCGAGCGCTACCAAGGCGCGAGCCACAGCAGAGGCCGCACGTGCCAGGGCCGAATATGGTCGGAGAGAGGCAGCCGTAAGGGCAGAAAGAGCGGGCATAGAAGAAGAGGAGCAGAATGCCGCCGCCGCTGCCACTGCCGCCGCTGCCACTGCCGCCGCTGCCAATGCCGCTGCTAATGCCACCGCCGCCAATGCCGCCGCTGCCGCGGCGCGTAAAAAGGCCGAATTGGACGCGGATCTAGAGGCACTTAATCAAGAGAAGGAAGCCGCCGCCGCCATAGCCCAAGCCGAAGTCCTAGAAGCAGCTGCGAGACAGGACGGCGGGGAGCTACCGTACAGACGGATAGCTTCAGAGGATCCAGCCCAACGCACTGAAGACTACGTAAGGAGCCTCTTCAGTGTAAACACCAGCGCACCATCTCAACACGGAGGGAGCGACACCACAGACAACGAAAACTCGCTAGGACCACGAGGAGAAGACGCTGCTCCGTCAATGGCACACGCTGCCTGGGATAGCCACAGCCGCAACAGTGATCCACACGCCAGAGCGCACACGGATGCACCACAACAGGCTCGTAATCCAGGTACACCCACGCGGGAGAAAACAGCCCCTCACACTGGCCAGCAGCCATCACGCGTCCACGCCAAGGAAGAGGCGACCGCACAGACCGTCCCAGCAACTACCTCAGAACGGGGCAAACGCGCCGACGTCTCAGGTCTGACAGACATAGCCAAGTACATGATCCGGCGCGACTTGGTGCATGCAGGACTCATCAGCTTCGACGACCGCCCTGAGAACTACCGGACGTGGAAGTTCACGTTCAAAGACGCAATCGACAGCTTGGACTTCTCAGCAAGGGAAGAGCTCAACCTGTTAGTTAAGTTCTTGGGGAACGTATCCAGGGAGCAAGCGCAGAGACTTCGGACGGCAAACGCACATCAACCCCAAGTAGGTCTGGACCTAGTGTGGGAAAGGCTAGAAGAGACCTATGGCAGCCCTGAAGCAGTCGAGGATTCACTCTTCAAAAGAATCGAGGGCTTCCCCAAGATCACGAGTAAAGACTACTCGAAGTTACGAGATCTTGGAGACCTGCTGCAAGAACTGGAGTTCGCAAGGAAAGACCATTCCTTAATAGGTCTCAACGCCCTAGATTCAGCTCGTGGAGTGAGACCCATCCTGGAGAAGCTACCCTTCAACCTCCAAGAAAGGTGGCTTTCACAAGGTTCCAAATACAAAAGGGAGAAGCAGGTTGTCTTCCCCCCATTCTCATTCTTCGTGAGCTTCATCTGCGAAGCGGCAAAGACAAGAAACGACCCCAGCTTCATCTTAGGGGCGCAAACCACATCCAGCGCCAGCCACCCGAGGAACGAAAGGTCAACAGCAAGGTGCAAGGACTCCAGAACACCCATCTCGGTCCACAGGACGGACGTGCCCCCTACGACCCACGCGAGTCCCAGCCAGACGGCCGACAGGGACAAAAAACCAAGGGACCTTAACAAAGAATGCCCTATCCACAAAAAGCCGCATCCACTTAACAAGTGCTTCGGATTCAGGATGAAACCCATAGAGGAGCGAAAGAACCTACTCAGGGAATGGGGAGCCTGTTTCAAATGTTGTGCTTCCACAACTCATTTATTCAAGGACTGCAAAGAAGCTATGAAATGCACAGAGTGCGATAGCGACAGGCACATAGCCGCTCTACACCCGGAAGCTATGAAGCCCAAAGCAAGCAAAGCCCCTAACCCTCCGACAAAGCAGGGCGGGGAGGAAGAAGTGGGAGACACACCCCCCCCGACGTCAGTAGCATCCAAATGCACAGAAGTATGCGGAGAAGGAAACGACGGTAGATCTTGCTCTAAAATATGTCTGGTAGCAGTGCACCCAGAGGGACAACCCCAAAGAGCCAAACGGATGTATGCAATCATCGACGACCAGAGCAACCGATCGCTGGTCAGGTCAGAATTCTTCGATATGTTCGGCATACAAGACAGTACTTCTCCTTACACTCTCAGAACGTGCGCAGGGCGAATGGAGACTACAGGGAGAAGAGTGAATGGCTACACCATATGCTCAGTAGACGGCAAAGTGAGCATGCCCCTTCCCACACTCATCGAGTGCAATCACATGGCGGAAGATAGGACTGAGATCCCCACGCCAGACGTGGCGCGACACCATCCCCATCTAAAAACCATTGCCGATCATATCCCACCACTAGACGAAGATGCCCAGATCCTGCTGCTACTTGGCAGAGACATCATGAGAGCACACAAGATCCGCGAACAGCGAAATGGGGACCACAACGGCCCAAGCGCTCAAAGGCTCGATCTAGGATGGGTGGTAGTGGGAGAAGTATGCATAGACAGGATACGAGGACCCGACAACGTAGGCGCCCTACGGACGAACTTGTTGGAGAACGGTCGTATGTCCCACTTCAAACCTTGTCCGAACCACTTTCAGGTCCACGAGAAGCTCGAGACCAAAAGGAACTACGGAGACGCGCCTGTGGCAAGAAAATACCCCAATGACCTAGGGAGTACAGTGTTCCAGACAACAAAGGACGACGACAAACAGGCGCCATCAATGGAAGACAAAGAATTCTTGAGGTTAATGGATAAGGAGCTCTTCAAGGACGAATTGGGCAGTTGGGTGGCCCCACTACCTTTCCGCTCGCCAAGAAGACGCCTCCCAAACAACAGAGACCATGCTATGTCTAGGCTCGCTTCGCTCCGCCGTAACCTACAAAGGAAACCGGAGACCAAGGAACAATTTGTGGCCTTCATGCAAAAAATCTTCCACAGTGGCCATGCAGAGTTGGCGCCCCCACTGAAAGAAGGCGAAGAATGCTGGTACCTCCCGTCATTTGGCGTCTACCACCCCCAGAAACCTGGCCAAATCCGAGTGGTATTCGACTCCAGCGCTCAGCATCAGGGAGTCTCCCTAAACGATGTTCTCCTCACCGGGCCGGATCTGACGAACAGTCTTCTGGGAGTGCTGATCCGCTTCCGCAAGGAACCTATCGCCATAACCGCAGATATTCAACAGATGTTCCACTGCTTCCTTGTGCGAGAAGACAACCGTAACTACCTAAGATTCCTGTGGTACCAAGATGACGACGTAGAAAAAGAAATCACGGAGTACCGCATGAAAGTACATGTCTTCGGGAACAGCCCATCACCTGCAGTGGCAGCCTACGGCCTCAGAAGAACGGCCCAAGACGGAGAAGCAGAGTTCGGGAAAGACGCCAGGAGCTTCGTCGAAAGAGACTTCTATGTGGACGACGGATTAAAATCAGTTCCCACCGAAGAAGAAGCCGTAGATCTACTCAAGAGGACACAAAAGATGTTAGCGAAGGCCAACCTAAGGTTGCACAAAATAGCTTCCAACAGTGCCACAGTGATGAAGGCGTTTCACGCAGATGATCAAGCACCAGATCTCAAGACTTTGGATCTGGGGACCGACACGCCTCCCATACAGCGGAGCCTGGGGATAAGCTGGAATCTTAAAACGGACACCTTCACGTTCCAGGTAGCCATCGAAGAAAAACCCTTCACACGTCGCGGAGTCCTGTCCACCGTTAACAGTCTCTACGACCCGCTAGGATTCGTGGCTCCTGTCACTATACAAGGGAAGTCCCTCCTCAGAGAAATGTCCTTCGAAAAACAGGAATGGGACACCCCACTACCTCCAGAAAAACGGAAAGAGTGGGAAACGTGGAAACACTCCCTGAAGGCCCTTGAGCAACTGCAAATCCCACGCCCCTATTCACCTATATCTCTCACCACCGCACACAGCAAAGAGCTTTGCGTGTTCTCAGATGCCTCCACCAAAGCTATAGCAGCGGTGGCCTACCTAAAAACCACGGACGTGGATGGAAGTTGCCACATCAGGTTCATCCTTGGCAAAGCTAAGCTGGCGCCACAACCTGACCATACTATACCCAGACTCGAGCTGTGTGGTGCAGTGTTAGCAGTAGAACTGGCGGAGCTTATCGAGAATGAGATGGACAGCAAACCAGATGCCGTCAAACTCTACACAGATAGCAAGGTGGTACTGGGATACATCTACAATAAGAAAAGGAGATTCTACGTATACGTAGCTAACCGTGTAGAAAGAATCAGGAAGTCAACCCAACCAGAACAATGGCACCACGTGCCCACAGAGCAAAATCCCGCAGATCACGCCACTAGATCAGTACCCGCATCTCAACTGCAGAATACGTCGTGGCTCACAGGACCAATGTTTCTTGCGCAGCCTGCGGAAACGCTACTAACCCCAGTTGACGATTTTGAACTCGTGGATCCCGAAAAGGATACGGAGATAAGGCCCCCACAAGTATCCGTGGTACTCACCAATGTATCGCACAAAAACGCATTCGGATCACATCGATTCCAACGCTTCTCAAAGTGGACGGCCCTTCTGCGAACAGTAGCCCGTCTCGGGCATATAGCCTCCTCCTTCCGCCAGACACCAGATGGTAAAACTACCGGCTGCCACGGCTGGCACATCTGCAAAGAGCTGCGCACCGTAGAGGAAATTACAAAGGCTAAGGAAACTGTTCTCAGTCATGTTCAAAGAGAAACATATGCGGAAGAGATCAAATGCATTCGCGGAAAAAAAACTGGTTACCAGTGCCGTGGACTTTTAAGAGACATTGTGGTGCGTCAAGCTAACCAAGAGCTGCGCACCCACCTGGCTTCCCTTACTGGAAGGCCTGGCCAAAGGACTTTGATGCCAGTGGTACCAGCCGGTATCACATTGCTATGGAAATATGGACCTTTGCAGTATATTGTTATGTTGTATGTATTGCACATATGTTCCACATAGCTTGCCATATAGTGGTATCTACAGATACCAGACGGGGAGTGTTATGGAACAAGAGCCACATTTCTGACTCACCCCCTCTCTCCTTTGCAGTTTCTGCCTGTCAGAGTTTATTCCCAGCTGCATGGAGTCTGCAGACACATACTGTGCCTGCGTGGCTTGCAACAATGTTGCACTCCTTGCCTGCGAGCATGACATCAGTGAGCTGCTACAGCAGTCTCTGAGATCCTCACCAGAATGGGCTAGTCTGCCCCCCCTCCTGTTTGTTCAGACATGGTCTGCCCCTAGACTTTTCCTTTGCCCACACCGCACCTCACTTCCTTTTCAACCCTGGAGACAGTGAGTAAAGAACCTTTCTCTGTTTATAACCCTTGGTGAGGCCATCTCTTTTTACCGGTTCCTAACTAATAATCACCAATACACACCATCCACAAGCATCTGTACCCTGCTACCTTTTCCCAATAAAGTGGAGGAAATATTACAGGACTTGGAGTGATTTAAAAGGGAACTGTGTTAATGCTATCGGGAGCCATTCATACCAACGTGCCCTGGCTTCAGAATAGAAGTGCCACACTGGAGCCTGCCATGTGGCCCCTCTAACACTTCAAAGCATTGTGGGGGAGAAAAGTGCAGAATGCGGCAGTGAGAGGCCCGCCATCGTTTGCAGAGATTGGGACTGAGGGAACACTTTTCTGGACGGCCCGAACTATAATTAAGCACAAATATTAAGTGGCGACTGTGATCAGATTTAAGTCGGGCATTTTAAATTTTACAACAGGTCTTGCCCGCTAAGGTCCTAACCTAGCTACGCCTCTATAAACACTTACTGGGGCTAAATACAGGCGGTAACCCCATTCATATGTAAATGTTCCTGGGACAATTGTTATCATTTCAATTACAGGGAGAACAATAGGTGAGTTATGTAGACACAACCACAGTGTTACCTTCTCTCTTAGATATGTAACCCTTTTATCCCATCCCCCCCTAAGTGAGATGGGGGGTACTCTCCTTCTCTGGTTACTTCAGGTGTAATGGTGCTGCAACCTGCTGGTAACAGGAGGGCTGAGGGCTCAGCGGTGCTGTGGGGAGAGCCGGGACAGGGGACAGATTACCTTTGTATATCCAGATGGTGCAGTGCCTCCAGCCAGTGAGGGTCCTCTGGGGTCTTCAGGGGATAGACCCTCACTGACACTCCTCATGCAGAGACAGGAAGCCACACAGCAATGTCTTTTCTTGGTAGCTTTATTGCAGGTAAGTGTACAGCAGGTCACAACAGTCATCCATGATCAGTCCTTTCTCTACCTAGCTCAGCGCCCTGACTAGTAGCATGATCTTCTTTCCCCCCCCCTTCCCCTCAGCATGGGGGGAAGGAAAGAGACAGCTTCTTCATGTGTTGTCTCCTCTATTTCAGCTCACGCTCAAAACTGACTAACTGACAACCTAATTTAGGAGGCATGTCCCAATTTGAACATCTCAGGGGAATGTCTCTAACTTTGACTCATTACAAGCCAAAGCCGGATACAGATTGGCCCACACACAGCAGGGGGCATTCCAACCAATATCCACCCCTTTGATTGACAACCTCAGAGTTGCAAAGCCCGCCCTCGAATATTGCTACACATTCAAGGCTGAAATACACATACAGACCTCTTGAAGGAATTAACCTTTCCAATGCCTGTTCTAACAGGACTGACAGAGGAAAAGCCCAGAAAAAGAAGTAACTGCCGGGAGGCTATGTTACATTCTCCCTCTGGTAAAACTCCAACCATCCCGGCTTGGGACTACAGCAGGTATAACCTTACATTGCTGTGCAACACCTGTAAATTAACATGAGCTGAAATTGAACCAATTGTACACTTCAGCATAATATGACCGGCATAAACACTGCATAGACACAGATACATGGCATATCATGGCAACACAGTTTAACGAATAGAACAGAACCAATTGCTACCACAGTAGTAATAGAAATACATTAATAATAATGAGCTGGGTCAGGCTTCCTGACCATTCTGCCATTGCCATCAGGTACTTTTACAGAGTAGCACCTGCGTTTTCCATACTCTGAAATATACTCCACCCTGTCTAGGTAGATATCTCAGCCTACCATCCATAATTTTAATAGTTGTGGAGCTCTATCTAGATCCACATAAGCAGGGTCTTTAGCATATGTCTCTAGATGGGCAATAATGGCTTCTTTCACCCACTCTAGGTGGTGAGTTTCGACACTGCGCATCAATTTCTCAGGGAGATATGAGAACTCATATCCCATCTTCCTGAACCTGTGTACTATTACTCGAGCTGCACGGCTAAACTTTACCAGGCTTCTATCAGTAGCGGTGCCAGGTTGCACCCAGAAAATAGGACCTTCCCACATTGGGGTTCCTTCTGCCTCCTCCCTAACAGGAGACAATACATTCTAGGATTTTGATAAGCCCATACCCTCATCATCACAATCCCCCCACTGAACAGACCCCTCCAAAAGTGTCACAAGCATATTAGACAATAAATTATAGTGTTCATTTGGAGCCACGCGACTCACTGGTGATAAAGTCCTGGGACTAGTGACTGATGGGGAGAGCGGGGTAGAAGGGGCAGATGACACAGAGACTGGGGCCACCGGTGACAAAGGGGCCTCACCAAAGTCTCGAGGGGGCACATTCAGGGGACTCTCCCCGGGAGAGTTGGCACAGTCCTGGGTCAAGTTCAATTTTCCCCTCCCTTTGGCCTTAACAAAATGGGCTAAAGCCAGCTCTTTGGCCTGGCAAGCGTCTAGGGCTTC
Organism: Ascaphus truei; assembly: GCF_040206685.1. Lineage (NCBI taxonomy): Eukaryota > Metazoa > Chordata > Amphibia > Anura > Ascaphidae > Ascaphus > Ascaphus truei. The sequence continues at coordinate 329,987,055 of NC_134484.1, forward strand.
CTTCCTCTCCCTACAGTGTAGGAGGAAAGGATTGTTCGCATCTTTAGCACTCACCGGAGCGGCCTGGATATCACTGGAGCTCACCCGGCCGGGCGACTCGGCGGCCTTCTTCTCTCCCGGTGGTGGAGCAGCAACGGTAGGAGAGTGGATGCAGTCATCAGGGGTGGTGTCGGCCGGCACTTCTCCCGACAGTGGAATCTGCAACAGCATCTCATCATAGTGGCTTTCAGCAGCTCGCATGTAGGAGAGTGCGCGAGCGTGGGCCTCACACATCTCCTGCTGATGCCGCAGGTACAGTTCCGCAGATTTCTGGGCTTGATCCCAGCGGGATCTGAAGAGAGTACAAGCGACTCACCGCCAGCGGTAGCAGTAAGACTGGTCACAGCAACATCGGGTACATGGGAGGTACTGGCCGATACCTCTGGGGTGTCTGGAACAGCAGGCTCGACAGAGGGTTCCTACCTGTCGGAGCGGCTTACCGGAGCGGCAGTAGAACATACCTCTCAGTATGGGAGTGAGGCGCCACCGGCACGGGCGCAGAAAAGGATGGGTCCGGAAACAGAGGAGGATCAGGTACTCGGTTGAAGGCGTTCACCCAGGCAGTGGGCCCAAGCAGGGAGCCTTCCATCCAGCCGCCATGCCGGACGATGGGGAGGTCCATGCAGGACCTGGATGAGGGTTAAGTGGACACCACTTGCAGATCGGGGTAGAATAGTTCGTATACCATAGCAATATAATATCGTACAGCGTCATCGGCAGATACTTGAGCCAATTGGGACAACTTACGCACCAGGGTGTATAAGCTGCGCAGCTCCCCAGTGCTCATCGCAAGGTCTGGTTCTGCGGGGCATTTAGCCTAGCCCGCAGATAAGGCACACGGCAAGCGGAGCAACTTCCCAGCAGATGAAGAGAGCCATCTGGGTAATCACATAACGGGCAGACCCCGAGCATTTGGTTCTCAGGGGAGTCCCTGATGACTAGGACTCCTCCGGTTAGTTCATAGACTTGCCCACGGTTCTCCATAGGTATAGGCAAGCAGACAACAGTAGAGGCACAACTGCTGTCTCTGGTGTACACGTGCATCTGGCTCCTCACTTCCTGTGTGCTCCTTCAAGGCACACCCAGCTCCTCCCCCTGGTAAATAGTATAGTCCAATCCAGAGCAAGCAAAGGGGGAGGGGTTTCAATAGTTCCCGCTGTTTTCGGCAAACTGTAGAGCAGCAAAAGCTTGCAAGTGGATGCAACCTTTGCAGAAGAGCACATGGCTTCCCTGGTAAGGCGGGAAGCACCATCTTGAGGTAGAATAAGAGTCCATGCGGCCCCCAGTGATCTGGAGTCGCCATTTTAAAGCACAAAGTCCAGCACCACGCGGTCTCCTTAAGAGCAAAACCACCATCTTGTGAGGACTTGGGAGACAGGTGTGACCCACTTTTCTTCAGTAAGGGGCCACGCAAAGTAAAGCACAAATTATTTTTGCAGAGTACCACGTGCCCTGGGGTAGCTTCAGGGAACGCCTCCCGAACCATTACCGCAATAGTCCTGTTATTGCTGGGTGCACAGGGGTCTCCGATCTCACCTCAGAGGCTCTGTCCCCTCGCCGAAACTTTGTTTGGGAATACAGAAGGGTATCCACGCTCCCTGGTCCATAGTCCCCAGGGGGTCGCCCCAACTGCAGTGCCAGGATGGGCCTGCAGGCTCCCTGGTGTAGCTTCAGGGACCCGTTATTCCCCATCCTTTTCCAGGTTAACTGAGGCTAGGCAGGGTATCCACTCTCCTTGGTACATAGCCACCAAGGTGTCACCCCAAATCCTATTACGCCTGGAGTGGCGTGTATGTGGGTATCCACTCTCCCTGGCCATAGCCCCACATGCTAGCGACTGTATGTGGGTAGCACACTCCCTGGCACATAGCCACCAGTGGGTCGCCCGACATAGAAAATGTCCTTTTCAGGGTGACCCCCTCCCTGGTGAAGCTTCAGGGAGGGATCCCCTCTCTGGAAAGTCTGCATGCTGCTGCCAAACTCTCAGACACTGCTGCGTGGTTCATTGTCTCTGGAAACCTGTCCCATTGATAAAACCTGTCCTGTCCTGGGGAGCAGTTCATCTCAGTAGCGCCTCCAAATGTAACCCTTTTATCCTATCCCCCCTTAGTGAGATGGGGGGTACTCACCTTCTCTGGTTACTTCATGTGTAATGGTGCTGCAACCTGCTGGTAACAGGAGTGCTGAGGGCTCCACGGTGGTGTGGGAGAGCCAGGACAGGGACAGGGGACAGATTACCTTTGTATATCCAGATGTGCAGTGCCTCCCGCCAGTAAGGATCCTCTGGGGTCCCCAGGGGATAGACCCTCACTGACACTCCTCATGCAGAGACAGGAAGCCACACAGCAATGTCTTTTCTTGGTAGCTTTATTGCAGGTCACAACAGTCTTCCATGATCAGTCCTTTCTCTACCTAGCTCAGAGCCCTGACTAGTAGCATGGTCTTCTTTCCCAACCCCCACCCTTCCCCTCAGCATGGGGGGAAGGAAAGAGATAGCTTCTTCAAGTGTTGTCGCCTCTATCTCAGCTAACTCTCAAAACGGACTAACTGAATCACTAACTGACAACCTAAATTAGGAGGCATGTCCCAATTTGAACATCTCAGAGGAGTGTCTCTAACTTTGACCCATTACAAGCCAAAAACAGATACAGATTGGCCCACACACAGCAGGGGGCGTTCCAACCAATATCCACCCCTTTGATTGACAACCTCAGAGTTGCAAGGCCCGCCCTCGAATATTGCTACACATTCAAGGCTGAAATACACATACAGACTTCTTGAAGGAATTAACCTTTCCACTGCCTGCTCTAACAGGACTGACAGAGGAAAAGCCCAGAAAAAGAAGTAACTGCCGGGAGGCTATGTTACAGATATATATTCATATATGTTCTAGAAATGACTTATGGTAGTTGTTAAGCATTCCCCTCAACTGTTTCAGTATCAGGTATAACTTGACAGTTCAAGGAAACTGTAATTAGTTTTAGAAAATGATTTGTTACCATTATAAAACGTTGGTGCCTCCCATTTTTCCCTCCAATCACCAATCACATTGCACTTTGGGCTTTGAACACTGGACAAAGGTTTTTAAGGTGAGTGTTTGCTCTATACTGATAGCCCCTGTCTGGGTCAGAAATATTTTTCTAGAACACACACAGAGTATGTTTGATATACCCTCACAACATGTTATTTCTTCAGAGAGCAGTAGATTTCTGTTGCTTTTTGCATTATTGCTTTAAATATATTTTTCAGTTATCTTACAAGACTTTTCTCTTGTTTCTCCAGTTTGTTGTACAAAACAAACTTACCTTGGGCTCCTTGTACAGGTGACAAAGGGAATCGCCTAGGTCACTACTGCATAGTTTCACTGAATGGCAAATGACATCAGCATTCCATTTATAATTAAATCTGTAAGAAAAAGTAAAGGATAAAGAACTACAACTGACTTACTATTTTACTAAATTAGTTGCACAATAGCTTACATTAAACGTCCATTAAAATGTGTTTGTGCTGATCATGGCTTTATCGCACAGACATTCTCATTGACTGAGAGCAGGGCCGTCTTGTGATTTGAAATATCAAAAGGAGTAGTTAGGGAGGATTTAAGTAGGGTTGCCAGGTGTCCAGTATTGAACCGGACTGTCCTGTATTTGCACTCTCTGTCCAGTAACAAATTAGAGGTACAGTAATACTGGACATGTATGTGTCCAGTATTGCCTCTCGGACATAGTGACCTGACCGGCTTGGGGGGGTCTCTGGGATTTCCCTGAGCAGGGCTGTTGCTAGATGGCTGGGCAGGTTCCTCCATCCTGATTGGCTGTTGTTGGGTAATGCAGCCAATCAGGAGGAGTGTCAGGAGCCTGTGGGTGGGGCCAAGGAGAGGAGAAAACAGCATAGAGCAGAGAGGGGTGTGTGTGTGTCTCGAGCGTGTCACACCTTTCACTATTGTGTCCAGTATTTTTGGGAAAGTCGCTAGGCAACCCTAGATTTAAGTGATGTACATATTCATATGAGATTTTGCACAGTTCTTCATAACATTTTCCTTTACCATTTTTTAACTGCTACCACATTTAACGAAGCCACGAGCAAAAATAAACCGAAAAATAACTTGGTGCCAAAGAACCGTTTTCCTTGCATTGGTACATAATATAGCAGTAGATTTATGAAAGTGTTATGTGTATGATAAATAGCATCTTGCCTATCACACTTTAATTAATCTAGTCCATGTACAAAATGATTACAGTTTACAATTATCACATGCTTTAAAGTACATCTTAACATATTTGTGGCCAGTTAGTAAACAGGCAGTACGATTACTAACAGATTGCTCTACCACCAGTTTAAGGCTGACCATGTAGTTGTGAAATGATTGTGTCCAGTATTGGTCCCATAAAAAAACAGCAATCTAAAAGACATTGCTTTTTTTATTAAACCAGCACTGGAAATGGTCTGCACATCAATGATGCCGCTTCTCTTAGAAGTTTCCTGCCTAGCTGAGCTCATTACTGTCAATCATCACTGAAGTAGCCAAAGACACTATCCAGAATGCCCTGCATGCTGCCTCAGCAGTAATTGGATCCTCATCCGCCTTTTATAGACACACTCATGACTTCTCTTCCTGCATGGCTAGACACTAGAAAGGAGAAATAATGGTATGCTGCCTGCACCTGGTACCATCGGACGTCACACCTTCCCCAAGGCACCTGATATAGGTCTAAATTGTGCCTCCCCCCTCTCAAAGACCAGTATCAACACTGAGGGGACCTGTGGCTCCCCACTGGAGTAGGTAGAGCACATGGTATGTATGTATAATCACTATAAGGAAAAGGTGCTGGAACTCCGTTCCCTTGAGCTTAACCACAAAAAATATGTATATATAAATAAACATACATACACATACAGTACATATACATAAACGTTCAATATATAATTTATTGATCTTTATCTGTCTATATGTACTAAGTAAGAGGAGGTGGTAATATCAGTGAACATTGATTTCAGCTTGTTATTGATGGTTGGATGCCAATCACTGGGCAGGGCACTTTAGTGACAGATACAAATGTTACTAGTTTTGATACATTACGCCAATGCCATGCATTTCAGAAAATTAATTCAAGCTGATACAATCAGTGCATTAAGCACCATAATAATATGCCATCTATCTCCAAGGATTACTCTGTGATTAGGTTCCACTTTTAAGCATCAAGTTAAATAAATCATAATTTAGTACATTGTAGTTTGTGACATTAACCATAATGGAAACAAAATAAGCTTACAACTTGATTAGATCTGGTCCAAAAACGTCAACTAGTACGCTGCAGATGCCTCTTATATTTAATTCTTCTGTAAAACAAAAAAATTGTGTTGTTTTGACAATTAATAATAATAAAAATAGGCAACATTTATTAAGCAGCACAAGCAATTTTACTCTCTCCATGGTCATTAAAATGAACAATAGTGATGCCAAAAAAATAAATCCTTGTGTAGCTTAGTACAGGGTTGCACAACAGGGGGCACGCTCCCCTGGGGGGCGCTAGATTTTCTGGGGGGGGCGGCAATTATAGAGGTCCCCCCAGGCATTTAAATTAAATGATGGGGGACCGCGCGACGCCTCTATAACAGAGGTCCCCAACTCCAGTCCGCAAGGACCACTAACAGTGCAGGTTTTACGGATACCCCTGCTGGAGCACAGGTGGTTCAGTCACAATGATTGAGCCACCTGTGCTAATGAGAGGCTATCCTTATATCCTGCACTGTTAGCGGTCCTTGAGGACTGGAGCTGGGGACCTCTGCTCTAAAACACACTTATCTTCCCTTCCAGCGACGCATCGTCATGGTAACCCGGCGTCAAATGACGCCGCGGGGTCACGTGATGTCACTTTACCATGGCAACGTGACATCACATGACCCCAAGTGTCATTTGAAGCCGGGGCCGAGAGGGGGGGGGGCGAGGCAACGAGGAGAGCAGGCAGGGGTGCGCACGGGGAAAAGTTTGCGCAACCCCTGGATATTAAATAAGGCAGTAAGTAAGGAGGAGTTTATTTATAGCACTTTTTTTTAATTTGTACAGAGCAGTGCGAATGAAATATACATTGTGACAGGCTCTTAACCCCTGTCTAAAAGAGCTCCGAATAGAAAGCCTGTATCTGGCTGATGAATCCAGCAGGGAGCTGGTTAATTGGAGCTACAGAAAATTAGCCATCTCCACTTGGCTCATCAGTCAGGTAGAAATGTGTCCTGCATAAACTGCAGGGGATCTCTCTAGCACTTAGGAAGTGTTTGCTATCAGAGAGAGATCCCTAAGAACCAGACCCTCTATTCCAGGACACAGCGGTCACTGGAACCCGCCAGAGGGTGCACCCCATGGACACGAACCCAGACCGGGACTGAGTGAAAGAGCCCCTGATAACAGGTACCTCATTGGACTTTGGATCAGAGGTTGGTAAGAGGCCTATCCTCCAAGCCCTGCAGATAGGGACTGGGAAGTGTGAGTTAGCCCTTAAAAAAGGATAGGCTGTTTTGTTTATTTGTATGCTGCCTTAAAGCTGTGTTATTTTTGAAGCTATGGGCAAATAAATGCCAATGTATATTTCACCCAAATCTATGTCTCCCTGGTTATACCGCTGCACTCGTCCCCTACATACATACATTGGTATTATTACTGCATGTAACACAAATTATTTTTAACCACTACTATCACTCACTCTAACTCATAAGAATTGGTAGTAATGTGATGTTTGTGTATCCTTTAATTAAGCAAAGCTGTATGTTGATCTTTAGCTCATAGTTAAATGGGTACTACCCCTAGGACAAAAGGGACCTCATATCAGTGGCATGATTAACATGTTGAGCGTACAGTACGTAATTAATTGACAACTGAAAATAAAACAGATATGCATCAGTATTATGAACTAATTGTTTAAACATGTATTATTTCCATGTTAACCACATGCGGTGAAATGTTTACTGGGATGTTTACATACATTACTCTCTGTTATTATAAATTTGTGTGTGATCTCTGGCACATTTTTAAACCACATATTTTTCATTTGTTGTTTTATGTAAAGTACAGTAGTTATGTCATAGATATCAGTACAATGCCTCTATCATCCTGAGGATCAAACATATCTCAGTCAGGTGGACATTTCGGGTTCATTTATTATAGCAGGAAAAAAATGCACAACATTTCGAAGAAAACTGACAATGAAACTGATAGTTCAGAATTCTTCACAGCTCTAATAAAAAAGTGGAAAAATAAAGCTAATATTATCGCCACATTTGTGCATAACAGGAAAGTTATATCAAAGATGAAACTCTCTGTTATTACACAATTTGAATACATTAAACAAGCAAATAAGTAGAAACAGTATGTAACTAGCATGGTGTGTTTTAATTTTTTTGATCTAGAGCATACTTACCAGGTAGATAGGAACACAGTACTTCCATTGCTTTCTGTGTGGTGCAATTATGCACCTGAGCAAGTTGTTCAATTACAGATACTAGAAGAACGCATCCTGCAAAACAAAAAAACTAAAATTAACTAACTTTGTTATTAGTTTGTGATGCATGTACAGTAATATGATCCAATTATTGTTACATACTGTATTCACAACATCAGATTTTCTATAAACCTTACAGATGTGCTCACGACCTCGGGTGATGGTTTTGGTTTTAAATCATTTTTGGGGTGATTGGGTTTTGCCAAAACTCGTTGAATTTTGATTATGGAGAACATGTGAATTTGATGGGGAAAAAAATAAATAAAAGTGTTATCTGGAGCAGTTTTTTGCTTCCTGTGTATTCACGCCATTTACAAAAATAATGATAACACAAAAAAATGATGTGATTCATGCCTGTTTTCAAGTCCAGCAAATAACAGCACAAGGTAAAACAAAGACAGGACAAGACTAGTTAGAAGGGGCAGACTATTTGAAAGACCATTACATTGATCAAGTATGTTATGTTGGAGATGGAGTGCAAATGCAACTGTGTGACTGACTGGTATACTGGCCTGGTAGAGACTTTAACACTAGTAGACAGTGAGATAGGTCAGATGGTGGTATATCTCTGGTCACCTATATATCCAGTTATCCGACAGGTAACCTACGGATGTTGTTAACCCAACTGCAACTGATTGACTGATACACTGAACTGGTAGAGACTTTTGACACTATAGACTGAAGGATCAGGTCAGATGGCGGTATATCTCACATGACACATACACTCAAGTACCCAACAGCACCCCTACCACATGCAGCACTTATCATCTGAGATCTGACTCCAAAAGACTGTTCATGGTCCCAAGGCTCAACAAAGTATCCGGCCGCTCCTCCTTCTCTTACCGTGCACCCCACACCTGGAACAACCTACCGGAGACTTTCACATCCACCACCAGTTTAAGTTCTTTCAAATCTAAGGCTGTCTCACATTTTAATCTGGTCTGTAACTGTTACATATACGCCTATAATATATATTCTCTTTAACTGTGCATGCAACGTCTTGTATATAATGTATACCCTGTTCATTTATGTAACTGTATTTGTAACCATGTATTATTTGTCTTAACTCTGTGCTCAGGACATACTTGAAAACGAGAGGTAACTCTCAATGTATTACTTCCTGGTAAAGAATTGAATGATCCAGGGCAACTTCGGATTTCTTTGAAAAATTTCATCAGCACAAAAAACACAACGTTTCATCCCAGTCACTTGATAAAGTCCCCTAGGAGGGATGAAACGTTGTGTTTTTTGTGCTGATTAAATTTTTCAAAGAAATCTGAAGTTGCCCTGGATCATTCAATTCTTCTCCATATACTGGATTTTTTAGGCAGATATCCCTGAACCAGGAGCACCGGTCCTTGCAAGTATTTTGATTTGTTTTATGTGGTGTGCAGCTTCTCTTGTTATATTACTTCCTGGTAAAACATTTTTATAAAGGCACAGACAGCCTTTTCCCGTCGCGATCTCTGTAGCGGAGCTGCCTGTAGCTTCCACCACTGCTGCCTGTAGCCCGAGTCCCGCGCAGGGCACGTGTTAAGGAGGTGCACACGGCTCTCATGGGTCAAAGTGCTACAAGCACGTGCGCGGGGAACGCTTGGCTGGCGGCCATTTTTTTCAGAATTTTTTTTCTGAAATGGGGCCCGGCGCCCGGGACGCCAACACCGGCAGACCCCCCCTGTTGGGGGCCCTGCGCATAACTCTCATCTCTTCGCTGAGATGCAGGACCTCCCCATCAGTATTTGCCTGGTTTTGTAAGGCGGCATCCATTTTGTTTTCAAGCTCCGTGGTTCTCTTAGCCAGCAAAGAAACTTCTGCCTTAAATTCTGTTACAGCTCTGCCCAGAGCGGACTGAAAAGACTCTCGCATTTCTCTAAGCATAGACTGAAGGTCCTGCTTTGTAATCATTTTGTCTCCCTCTGCAGTGATTCTCTCTCTCTCAGTAACAGCTCTCACCTTGTTTGCTGAGTTTCTCAGCTTTGCCTGTCGCTCCAGATCCTCTCCCTCCAGCCCGCAGCATGTCTCTCTGTCTCCCGGTCTGGGGCTGGTGCTGCGCGCTCCATGTGTACTCACGTCAGCTCCATCTTTGTTTTTTATTTTCTTCTCGACCGTTGCCGATTGTAACCGGTCGAAACGGGAGAGATCCAGGTCTCCGTCTTCCCGTTCTTTCCGGGGGGCATCTCCGCTACTTCCCCCGACTGCTGCTGCGGCCCGCGGATCACAAAAAGGTGACGATCAGTGGTTATAACAAAGTATACTAGCGGAGTGCACGGAGCTGTCCTAGCAAACGTGCATCCACGGTGACGTCACGTGCGCGCCCCCAAAATAGTTTGTTTTATTAACTACGTTGTGGTTCTTGCTGAATTTTTATTGAGCTCAGTGAAAGCTGCTTTATTACAGTGAAAAAACTTTGTTAGAGTCATTTTTGTTAAATAAAAGTTAGTTGTCTTACATAAATGTTTTTTTTTCTTCTATATTCACCAAACCACTTATACACTGCTATTGGTCATTTCTCTGAACCAGCAGTTATGGTGTTAAGGCTGTAGAAGATGTCCCAAATATCTTTAAGTTATGATAAATCAAACATAAAGCATTTAACTCCTATTGTCATAAGCAGCCGGAGAGGAGTATAACTAAAGCTACCTGATTTCTGGAAGTTGACACATTTACATGATACAACAATATATTAGAGATGGCTAGAAGGAGCAGCTCAGTGAGTAAAAGCTCTGACTGAAAACGATGACACTGACTTCGAAGCAGGGGAACCATGCGTGTTCCTGTACAGACCTTTACAAAATGAGACAAATTGGTACAGTAGCTCTACTAACATCCTACTTAGGCTTAAAATTAGATGTGTGTGTAACCATGCTGTAAAATGGCTGCAGTCATCTCTCCTGCTGACAGTAAGGCCTGGTAAGTTATGGGCATGCCAGCAGTAATTATGGAGGTTTGCCCTCACACCCTGGTGAGGTGCCCTATGTATGGATGGGAGTGGTCACATGTTCTGAATCCATGATTAGTGATGTCAGAGTTGTGTCAGCCCCCAGAGGATACATAAGGCACAGCACTGCCAAAAGTTAGTGTGTGTTCAGGCGATCATCAGTTGTTGCTAAGCTGTTGGAAGGTTATGTAAGAGACTATGAGACAAGGAGCAAGTCTGAGTGCAGGCTTGGGAGGAGACAGCTTATAAGACTGTGACCAGGGACCTGGCACAGGGACTATCTCCCTAAGGGGAGATACGGAATCCACCAATTTGGGGAAAGAACACCTTTCAAAGGGAAGTGCGGTGAACACGAGAGGCTAATTACACCCACTGTGAGGGGCAGCTGGCCCGCCGCAAGTCAATAAAGATGATCCTGTTAAACCATACCCTCTTGTGGTAAGTGTGGAGTGATTACACAGAGGAGTGCACCACAGAGGAGTTCCTCACCAGGACCATCCACAAGCGGACGCTGGGATCCTGATGAGGTGGAGGATCTAGGTAGGACTCAAGTACACTACCTCAGCTACCTGTCTGGGTTGGCAATCCCCACACAACATCATGCGGGAGACTCAGGAGTCCTGTTGCCAACAGGTGCACCACCAGACACTACCATGTATGGGGACTGGTTAGACCACAGGGGCCAATGTGAGATTGGGTGGGTCAGGCTAGCCCAGAAAATCCGTTATAATTGGAGGCGCTGCTGAGAGATAGACCTGTCAACAGGACAGGCTTTTTCTAGGTCACTTGGAAACAGGGATAGTGTCTGCTGCCACTTTGTGCTGCGTTGGGACGGACCTAGGGGTAGTCAGGGGGCTGATGGAGTTTGTCAGTTCGCAGGGACGACCTAGGGGCCTGAAAGGAGTTGGGGGTTTGGAGCCGGGCTATAGCTGTCCTAGTCACCTTGAGGCAGTGCTAGTTGGTAGGATGCCTAAAGGGATAGCCTGTTAACGTGGTCAGGAATCCTGGAGAGGGTCTGCGCTAGGCTAGCCAACAGTAGGTAGATGCCCCAGTACTGCATGGAGGAGCCAGAGTACTCTAGCCCATTCCAGACCACTTACCGAAGGGAGCACAGACTGGGAGGAAGGAGATACAGCAGACACAGATAGAGTGAGCCTAGCCTGAGGTAGTGCATACACGAGTCCAGTCTACATTAGGTACACAAGGTGGTGCATCAAGGTAATCTTTATTGTGCCGGTGTGGAAGCTGCCCCGCAGAGAGGAGCTCCATGTACAATAATTCTAAGTACAGTGAATGAATGGCGTCCGCAAGAATGGAGGATCCGCGCGGCGCGGAAGGTCCAAGATGGCGGACGGAGGCTAATGGCGAGAGCGCACATGGCGTGTGTGCGGGTGAAGAGCTTGCTACACTGGCGACACAGTTTATTACACTGCGGCCAGATCCGCAAGCCGGGAGATTTCCCGGCTTGCTAGTGGCCGCCCCTCGGCGTGCCGCGCGTCATAGACGCGCGGTCACGCGTCTTCGGGAGCGTGCGCCCCCTGCACGCGCGTCCAGGGGCTCCCCGAGGGAGCCCTGGTGTCCCGCGATCGCGGGACAGCGGCAGGGGGTTCCGGGGGACCCGGCGGACCCGGCAGCGGTAGGGAGAGCGCCCCGATCGGAGGGCGCTCTTCCGCTGCTTCGGCGCGCGCCCGTCACTCTCGGGCGCGCGCCAGGCTACTGCTGCGGCACAGAACGGGCAAATGCTCGAATAAACTGTGCCGCAGCAGTATGGAAATGACTTTCACGAGCCTGCTGTGGAGTGGTGTTAAGGCTGTAGCCGCACCGTTTTGGTCCTGCCTAGGACCGCGGGGTACTACTCCGGATGACAGTGTTAAGGACATTGTGATTGCGGCCGATGAAAAAGAAGGATCTGCTTGCCAGTCGGTGAGCGTTATGCAGAAAGCTACCTCAGTAGCTAAAGTGATTGGAAATGCAAACCAAGATGGCGGCTCCCACGTCCCTAGGAGGCCGCGTGGGCTTGCTGAAGAGAAAACTGCAGTTGCAAAAGTTGCAGACAGTTGGCCAGGATTGGCGCCAAAGAAAGAACCCCACCCTGTTGGGGGTAATGGCGCGAAAGCTGTGGCCGCGCCCTCCAGGACTGTGACAGGCTCAGAGCCAATTATGGGCCATAACGTGAATCTGTGGGACCCTCCCCAAATATTCACCAGGGGGAGGGGTCTCTATCTCTGCCAAGCGAGACCTGAGCTGTCTGAGGGAGGAGCTGGATGTGAGCTTCCTGTCCCACAGTTGCGAGGAGCTGGTGAACAGGAGAGACCACTGTGCAAAGTGTCTCCCGTAACCAGCACTACAAAGAGCGATATGGACATTGGGGTATATCCCTATTCATTGCCAGGAGGCTTCCTGGTAGTCATGGTGGGGGATACGGCTAGGCATTCCGCCGGGTCCCCTGGTGCACTGTGGAAAGAAGGTACGGATCCCGGAGAATGGGGATCGGGGCCGGTTGTTAAGGCCGAGACCGAGGAGAAAGGAGCGGTCGGTCAGCGTACCGACCGGGAGACAAAAGGCGGTCGCCACGAACGGTGACCCCGAGCAGAATGGAAGCGGATTCCTCCAATGAGGAACCCAGAGTGTCGTCCGGTGCAGTGATCCGGCCTGTGGCAGTATCCTGTGGAGAAAACAGGAGGAAGGTACCACTTACCGGGAGTATCGGTGAGAGGAGTCGGGTGTCGCCAGTGGAGCAAAGGGCCGATAGGCGGAGCTCTTCCATTCCTGGGACCGGCGGGTCCAGCAGTGACGGGCGATCCACGCCCAACCTGCGGAGCGGTAAGAGCAGTCCTTGTACTTACCAGGCTCCAGTGACGGCATCCGTGGAGGAGAGGCGATAGCAGGCCCAGGCGGCGCTGGAGAAGGCAGTGGAACTTCCGGACGTCGTCGTGGAGGAAAAGATCCCGCATGGGGATCCATCGCAAGATGGCGGAGTATCAGGTTCCGGTGATGACGTCACTTCCGGCGGAGGTAGCAGAACGACCGGAAAGAGAACAACAACGCCTCGGCGATCGGGCAGCGCTTCCCGATCACCTGTGACAACTAAGAGCTGGCAAGCTGCGAGGAGAGCCGAAAAGGGTGAGGCTCAACCAGCGGAGAGTTCTCGCAGTGATTCTGGACAATCTAAGGGTAGAGAGCAGGTCGGAACCCCGCGGATACCATTTGCCCGTCCTTACGCCCAAACACATTCCCTAGATAAAGCCCCTGTCCCAGTTACCTTTTCCCGTGGGTCCACGTCCAGTTTGGGGATGTCGGGAGGGTCCCAGGGAACCGGTGAGGAACGGACTGGGGAGAGACTGGCAAGTTACACATCCGCGATGGGTCGGTGGGTGGAGGATATTCGGGGGAGGCATCTGAGTCCAGTTGGAGACCTAGCGTGGCTATAGTAAAGTTGGAAGTAAGGCCAAAGAATGTGGGGTGGCCTAAGTCCCGATCTACTGGGACATCGTGGTGTCTTCCTGGGGGGATACAGAGGAGGGAGATTCCCTGGAATCAGAGCCCGAGAAGGTTAGGGAGACCCGGTGGTGGGCCCCATTATTTGAGGGTTATGTGGGGTGGATGGACCGCACTCGGTTGCTACTACAAAGGGAGGATGTAGTAGATTACTGGTGGGCTAAGAGAGAATTTACAGCAGAGGAGCGGCAAAGGGAGATGCATAGGGGATATGGCACTGATGAGGAGGAAGGATCAGGGGAAGAAGATTGGGATCCTGGCGGGTTAGATGAGAAGTGTCACCCAGAGGGTTACAGCATTGCTGCTCTAAGCCCAGTGGACCATGCTGTGCGCAGGCCATTGTAAGAGGGTATGGTAGTACCAGTAATGGATACTCCAGCAGGGAGTAATCCTAGTTGTTAAACATCTACGTTAGGATGTATCTGTTATTGTGATGAAAAGATATGTACTTTAATAATTATGTGTGTCATTCATTTTACAGTGCTTCCTGAAGAAAGGTACTTCAAATTTAGGTCCCAGCCGGGGATGGTAGGATTCACCAGGGGGAGAATGTAACCATACTGTAAAATGGCTGCAGTCATCTCTCCTGCTGACAGTAAGGCCTGGTAAGTTATGGGCATGCCAGCAGTAATTATGGAGGTTTGCCCTCACACCCTGGTGAGGTGCCCTATGTATGGATGGGAGTGGTCACATGTTCTGAACCCATGATTAGTGATGTCAGAGTTGTGCCAGCCCCCAGAGGATACATAAGGCACAGCACTGCCAAAAGTTAGTGTGTGTTCAGGAGATCATCAGTTGGTGCTAAGCTGTTGGAAGGTTATGTAAGAGACTATGAGACAAGGAGCAAGTCTGAGTGCAGGCTTGGGAGGAGACAGCTTATAAGACTGTGACCAGGGACCTGGCACAGGGACTATCTCCCTAAGGGGAGATAGGGAATCCACCAATTTGGGGAAAGGACACCTTTCAAAGGGAAGTGCGGTGAACATGAGAGGCTAAGTACACCCACTGTGAGGGGCAGCTGGCCCGCCGCAAGTCAATAAAGATGATCCTGTTAAACCATACCCTCTTGTGGTAAGTGTGGAGTGATTACACAGAGGAGTGCACCACAGAGGAGTTCCTCACCAGGACCATCCACAAGCGGACGCTGGGATCCTGATGAGGTGGAGGCGCTGCACTGGATCTAGGTAGGACTCAAGTACACTACCTCAGCTACCTGTCTGGGTTGGCAATCCCCACACAACATCATGCGGGAGACTCAGGAGTCCTGTTGCCAACAGGTGCACCACCAGACACTACCATGTATGTATGGGGACTGGTTAGACCACAGGGGCCAATGTGAGATTGGGTGGGTCAGGCTAGGCCAGAAAATCCGTTACATGTGAAACGTTACAAACTGCGTTAGCAAAGGGTTGTGACTTTTGTTGAGCTCACTGCAGGGCCTCTTGCCCTGTCTAGGGTGGCGTCACGTTGCCATGCAACATGGAGCCATGTGACATAACTTTGTCATGGCAACGCAGCACCATGTTGCCATGGCAATGGCGCCATGACATCGGGGCGCTGCAGGATGAGATGCCCCTAGACAAGGTTACAGAGGCCCCACGCTACAGTTACAGAGGCCCCACGTTCTCCCATGGCAATCGTTGTTTCAATGTTGTGGGGAAGAGTGCGGGGCCTCTGTAAGCGCGGGGCTCGGTGCACAGGCATCAATGGCACTGCCATCAAGCCGGCCCTGCCTGTGAAATATGCTAATTTCAATATGCAAAGTATATTCAAATGATTGATATGAACATATTTCCCAGATGTCTCTGGTCTCTCTCTTATTCTCTCTCAGGGGAAAGCTTTGCACATCTCTACATCAAATCACAGTATACATGTCAGATGCACTGACCGTGGCCGCTTGGAGATGCACTTACCAGAACACCAGTCTCTGTAAGTTCTCCCCACTTACACCTAGATTGTAAGCACTTCGGGTCACGGACTCCTTTTCCCATTTTATGTCTGAAGCGCTTATTCCCATTATGTGTTATAATATTATATCCCATGAATTACTGCTCTAAAGCATTATGTAACTGGATGGCGCTTATAAATAAACATACTGTATATACACACGTGCATACGATTTGCTTTTCTGTTACATTCATGACAATCTCAACAGAGGAATCTTTCAACATGACTGCAAAAGAAACTTTGCAGACGGCGCGATACTTTATATGGAAACAACATATACAGTATATCATGCAGAAAGGATGTTGTACAAGAGCTTTCAGAATCCCATTATCCCTTTTTCTTTTTTTTTTCAAGTGTTCTCATCATTCATGATAATGTGTGCATGTTAAGGTAAGAGTGAATGAGACACAGATTACATTTAGGAACGGTCTTGAAAGTAAGTAAAGACAAGGTCAGCAGACATGAACCAGTTGTGCCAGCATATGAACGCTTCTCATTGGAACTTACAAATTGGCTCTGGAGATCATGAGCTCAACAAAGTATGCACTTAAGGAGAGTCAAATTAAATGTCCTAGTTGTGGGCCACAGCTGTGCTGTAAGAGAAGTGGTAGCGGTTAAACAAAGCATTATTGTACTTGAGCCTTAACATGATATTGCTATCACAAAGGGAAAACTCACCATGGAACATAAAATATTTGGTTTAATAAAAAGTGAAGGACCCAATTTATTGTTACAGTAAAGCTATTTATTATAATTTCATATTCACATCCATCCACTCTATTAATGGCAAATTATTTAATTTAGCTAGCCTTGTCAACTAAATGAGTGACCTTACAGAAAGCCATTAAAAATAATCTATAAGGGAGGTGCATGCTGGGAAGCAAGGAGCATGGAAGCTTGAACTGAGAGCTCTGTGCCTCACTCCCTGTTTTTCTAAAAAAACGAACAACAAAACTGGCAAGACTTGAATAAAAACACCACCTTATACTAACTAAACATCCAGGATGTCAAAGAAGATAGCTAAAACCCCTAAAAAAAAGGGGCTCCCAGAGTATTTTGACGGAGGAAAGCCAAGCAGAGTCACGGCGGCAATGGCACCCACCTCCCGCACTGGATCAGAATCAGAGGAGGAGGGGGATACAGGGGAGGATCAGGGTCTTCTGCCGGTAAGACGCTGCGATTTTGAAAGACTATATACAGACTTAAAATCCATGTTGCAGGCTGAAATTAGAGCCCTGGGAAAGGAGGTAGGGAGCCTGGGGGCAAGAACGCAGGAGCTTGAAGTGAAGGTGGATGCTAACGCCAAGGTTGGCCTGCGCAATACAAAAAAGACAGCGGACCTGCAGGCGCAAATTAACGAATTAAAAGACAGACAAGAAGACGCAGAAAATCGCGACCGACGCAACAATGTCCGCCTACGGGGCGTCCCAGAGACTGTGGGAGACTGTGAGGAGTTCGTGGCGCGGTGGCTTGCCCATATGTGCCCGGATTCCTCGCAAGATAAACTGGGAATGGATAGATGCCATCGGGCGCTCCGGTCAAAGCCACAACCAACAGAAAAACCGTGGGACATTATAGTGCGGCTCCATCACTATAAGACCAGGGAAGCGGTGCTGCAGCACGCAAGGAATGCGCCCCTGAGAGAATTTGAGGGCACCAAAATTGCAGTATTCCAGGACATTGCCCCAATTACATTAGCCCGGAGAAGAGAGCTGTGGCCCATAACTAAATGCCTCAGGGATAAGGCCATCCGCTACCGTTGGCTATTTCCCTTCGGGCTGATGGTGATTAAAAATGGAAGCCAAATCAGTATGAAAGCCCCTGGAGAAGGTGAGGCGTTCCTCAAGAAGCTGGGGCTTCGGCTGACCCCCACGGCCTCCGAGACGGAAGAGCCGGCCCCGGGACCATCCTGGACTACAGTTGGAGGCACAGCTTCTGAGGGGGCCACTCAAGGAGGAGGAAATGTTTAATCTCTATGTTCCACCACAGTTTGAACTATAATAAAGTTGCCAGTTCGGTGTTCGAAACAGCAGGAAAACTACACCTTTGCCCTGGACTAATGTACCTCGTGCCCCCCCCTAGCTGAGCCGGTGGATGTCGCATGCCCGGGACGTCGGGCGCCTGTTTAAAAAATCTATGGGACTCACCTCGTGGTGGTGGCATGGCTCCCAAGATGGCGGGGACAGCTCAGGCGGAGTGGAACGCAGAACCAGGAAGGCGGGAGGATCGAGGTGAGCGGGAAGCCGTGATGATGCGTCTACCCTGGGGAGTTGGCAGATCCAAGATGGCGGCCGGAGGAAGTGCATCACCGGAAGGGGCGGGAATTGGAGCGGCCATCTTGGAGGTGGCGAGGAGCAGAGGAACCCCTGGCGGTGACATCACAGCAGAGAGCCGGAAGCAACGGCGCCTGCGACCGGAGAAGAGGCCGCCGAGCAGAAGGGAGCAGCTGTGTCCCTGGACGCCGGCACGCCGGCCAGGAGGCCGAAAAGAGAAGACAGCGGAGCGGAGTTGGTCTACACCGGAGAACAATAAAGAACAGTGTTGTGGACTTGACTTATTACGAAGAAGGGGGGGTAGAGGGGTGAGAGACCAGAGAGCCGGGGGGCGGATAAGGAAGACAAGAGTAGCGCAGGGGGAGGGGAAATAGAGGAGGAGAGGGAAAGTGAAGTGAATAGGAAGGAGGGGGAAGGGTAATAGGGCGAGATTGGATGGGGTAAGTAGTTTAAGTAGGTGGTTCAGGGCAAGTGATTAGGATGAGAGGAGCAGTAGGTAGATGGGGTGGAGGGGGGATCAAGGCGGGGAGGAGTAGGGAAGAGAAGAAGAGGGGAGTAGGTAGGTTGAGGGGAAAGGAGGGGGATGTGATATATTGGAAGGTAAGAGTACGTTAGCGTAAGAGAAGGATTTATGGAAGCGATGGAGAGAGATAAGGGAAGGGTAAAAGATAAAATAAGAGAAAGATAGAGAGGAGAAGGCAAGACGCTCGCGGGAAGGTAGATAAAGTGTGAGGGAGCATAGGAAAGTGATCAAAAGGACTCAGGTAACCAAAACACACCTGACTCCAGTGCAGTCAACTAATTAGATGCAGTTCATCTCTTTAAACGGTGGCCCCATCAGCCAAAGACAGGGGTGCGTAGGACCAGGCCAAGCAAAGCCCGGACGTGCCACAGAGAGAGACGCAGGAGCTAGATTAATATCTCCAAGCAGGGGTGCGAGGCTAAAGTATTACAAAGGGAGAGGAAGGTTACTGTAGTGAGGAGTACATAGGGCAAAGGAGTGATCCTAGGAAAGCATTGTTTGCTAGTTATTGTTGGAAGATTTTATAGGAGGGAGGCCGGATAGCGGGGTTCGAGCCTGCTTTTGTTCCTGCATGGACCGACAGCTGGAGCGGGAAAGGACATCAACCCCAATGGCCGGCAAAGTCCCTTGGGAGGGGATTCCAGTGAGGGAGGGAGGGGGGCGGGAGGGGAGGGAGTACCTGACCACCTACACTGAATACCCAAGGGCGTTGGTCTCACAGCCAGGGTACTGGTACCGAGGCTCTGAGACCACTGTTTATATGTGTTGTTTATGTCTGTCTGGATGTTCCCCCCCTCCCTTCTTGTATCTCCCCCCCCCCCCATAGTGCACCAACCTACAGGAAGATGGAGAACTACAGATTCCCAGAAGCAGTTGGAGTATGCGGACCAACGAACGGCCCAGATGATCTCGCCAATGGAGCACACCTCTTTTGCAGACAAGGATGAGTAATGAATTAATAATGATTACACACAATGTCAAAGGGTTTAACAGCCCGGTTAAGCGTAGAATCGCATTTAAAGAGTATAGCCGCCTGAAAGCCAATATACTTTTTCTACAAGAAACCCACTTTTCACGCTCCAATCACCTGAAATATTTAGACAAAAATTACAGAACTTTTTATCTGGCCTCTAACAAGGCAAAGAAAAGAGGAGTGGCTATCTTAGCACACAATAAACTAGCGTTAGATATAAATAAACAATATGCGGACCCGGAAGGTCGTTATATCATCCTTACGGGGATGATACAAAGTCAACCTCTTACATTAGCGTCAGTCTACGCCCCATGCGAGACGAGCGCTACATTCTTTACACAGTTCTTTAATAAATTACACACTGTCGCGAAGGGACATATCTTCATAGCAGGCGATCTTAACCGCACACTAGACTCTGACCTGGACAGATGTACGAGACCTAACCCATCCCACAAACAGGACGTACTAACCATACATAAGGGGATGCAAGACTGTCAGCTAATTGATATCTGGCGGGAACAACATCCTAATGCACGGGAATATACCTTCTATTCCCACCCACACAATCGTTACAGTCGGATAGATTACCTCCTGGTATCCAATAGAGTGGTTCCGGTGGTAGGGCACACAAAGATCCATGGAATCTCGTGGTCCGACCATGCACCGGTAGAGCTGCGGTGCACATTAGACGCCTTAGACAGACCTGGAGCAAACTGGAAGCTCAACGAACTCCTCCTTAAATGCCCCGTAACTGCAAAAGAGATTGGTGAGCGAATCCAAGAATATTTTAAGGACAACAAAGGCAGTGTGACGGCTCAGTCCACGCTCTGGGAGGCCCATAAGGCTACCATGAGGGGGGTGTTGATGTCCATAGCAGGAAAAAGAAAGAGAGCAAAAGAGGCGAAAGTAAAAGAGCTACGGGAGAAATTGGCACATCTCACTGCTCAACACAAAACGCACAAAGATAAATTGGTTTGGAAAGAACTGCGTGACACTAAAATTAAACTTAACCTGGTCCTGTCCTCTCAGGCCGAGAAGGAGTTGGCGTGGTCAAAGCGCAGATTCTATGAGAAAGCCAACAGGCCAGATACCCTATTGGCCAATAAGCTCCGAAACAAGCTTCCAAATTTTCGAATAGCATCCATCAAATCTCAGGGGGGGGACCTTACCTCTGATCCTCGACAAATAGTGGAGGTGTTTAAGAATTATTACGCCACATTATACGACGGAGATAAGGTCAGCCACATACAAAAGACCGCAGCAACTTTGAACAAATTCCTAAAAGAGGCAAATCTGCCTACCTTGAGCAGAGAGGATAGGGAGGCACTTCACCCTTGAGGAAGTAAAAGAGGTAATGAAGTCCCTTAAACCCGCTAAAGCCCCTGGTCCAGATGGATTTTCAAATTTATATTATAAAAAATTTGTCAAGATTCTGGCTCCCCACTTGTTGTCCCTATTTAACGGGATTCTAGCAGGAGAGCCCCTCCCGGCGCAGATGCTCCAGGCGTCTATCTCTGTGATCCACAAACCCGGTAAGGACCCGGCAGACGTAAAGAGCTACCGGCCAATATCCCTGATCAATTCCGACATTAAAATCTTCTCAAAATTGTTAGCTAACAGGGTGGGCATTGTCCTTCCGGGGCTGATTCACCCGGATCAAGTAGGCATTATTGAGGGCAGGCAGGCGGCAGACAATACTAGATGGATTGTAGATTTGATTGATCTGGCAAAAAAGAAAAGTATTCCGTCTATGTTGTTGAGTCTGGACGCCGAAAAGGCCTTTGATAGGATTGACTGGCCCTTCCTCAGGGAGACGCTTGGGGGCGTTTGGGTTCGGGGGGCGCCTCCTAGAGGCAATACTAGCCCTTTACAATGGTCTCATTGCAAGGGTGCGACACCAAGGGTTCCCATCGGAGGTATTTAACATCCGTAGCGGGACAAGACAAGGATGCCCACTTTCACCGTTAATATTTGCCCTCTGCATAGAACCGTTAGCGGCTCATATCAGAGCAAGCCCAGATATAACAGGGATAGATATAGGGGAGCAGCATCATAAAGTAGCGTTATACGCAGACGATGTAATCTTGACACTGTCAAAACCCCTCACCTCCTTGCCCAATGTCTTTGCGATCTTGGGAACTTTCAGCTTGGTGTCGGGGTTTAAAATTAACCAGGCCAAGTCGGAAGCGCTTAACATCAATCTACCCAAGCCGGTCGAAAAACTGATAGAGCTCAACTTCAATTTTAAATGGCAACCCTCCGCTATCAAATATTTAGGGGTATATATCACAAAGGACTACAACACACTATATAAAGCAAATTTCCCCAGAATAATGAAGAAACTGAAGATCTCAGGGTTTGGGCGGGTTATGGCATATCATGGTTTGGGCGGATCAACAGTGTCAAAATGAACCTGCTGCCTAAATTGTTATATCTGTTTCAAGCCCTCCCAATACCTCTTGTTAGGACTGAGGTCCTCACGCTGCAGGCTCACATTATTCAATTTATTTGGAATAAAAAAAGCCCACGAATTGCGAAAAACATACTGACAAAACCAGTAACAAGAGGAGGGTTAGCGGTACCTTGCTTGTTGGCATACCACAAGGCGGCATAATTATGCCAAATTGTCCAGTGGCACTCGAACCCAGCAAATAGAAGATGGGTGGCCCTAGAAACAGAATGCTGCGCGCCAGTAAAACTACATGATCTGATTTGGCTTCCAAAACAGTGCAAGAAATCAATAGGGATGCCACTCTGTGCAATTGCGAACTCGCTAGCGGTCTGGGAGTCATCTAAATTTAAAGCCAAATTGACCACACGACAGTCGTTGATGACCCCCCTGGTGGGAAATCCGGATTTTGCTCCAGGGCTGTTAGGTGACAAATTTGTAAAATGGACGCAAGCACGGTACTTACGATTAAAGGACCTGGAAGGAAGTAAATATATCAAGACGTTCGATATGATTAAGGATGAGAAAAAGCTACCCAACACAGAATTATTTAGATTCCTCCAGGTCAGGGCTTTCTATAATAAATTCCCGGTTCGCCCAGCACGAACCAATTTCGAACAGCTGTGTTCCAGAGAGACAGACACAAGAGGACTAACTTCTCGGATGTAGAGGGAGGTAATCTGTCCGAAGACTTCCGACGCCCCCCGACTGAAATACATGCGACAGTGGGAGACAGATTTAGGGGAGACACTAGAGGACGAGGAATGGGATCAGATATTACAGGCAGCTACCAAAAGCTCAATCTGTGCCACGTTAAAGGAGAACGCATATAAAGTCCTAATGCCTACCATACCCCATTGAAATGATCTAAATTTATCAAGGGCTATTCCCCGCTCTGCCCAAAACAGTGTGGGGAAACTGCTGATTTAAAACATATGCTGTGGTCTTGCCCGAACGTGGTCCCGATTTGGGAATCTATTAGGGAATGGCTAGAAAGAATCCTCAACTTGGAGGTCCCCCTGGACCCGTGGCTGTTCCTCGTGGGCAGACATCCCGGGGGTGGACACCGCCACAATTTTGCATTAATATATATAAATGCGTTCTCCTTGGACAGAGCAGACCCGACGGGATGATGACATAGCGAAGGAGAACGTAGAACCACCGTGATATTCACAACACACTCTAGCGTACACATAGAGCAAAAAGCAGTTCCTCCGCTCTGATGCAGCAGCTACAGGTGCCCCCCTCCCCCACCCACCCTACTGTGTATCACCCCAGTCTAGTTTGTCCTGTCCGTCTTAGTGATGTGGTTTATGTGTGGTTCGTTACGTCTGTCTCATGTCCTGTCTACGTGTTACTGTTTTGATGACAAAATTGTGTATTCCGTAACGTATGCCAATAGGTGGTGATATTATGTACGCTCTGTAATACCAAATAAAAATGAGAGTTATAAAAAAATAATAATAATCTATAAGAAAATATTTATCTGCATTAAAGTAGTAATCCCCCCCTATGCCTTTAACCATTTTTTTTTTTACATTTTCTGAGCCGGGGCATCTGATCCCATGCATCTTATGTAGTAGAACTGCTTAGGAAATATGGACCATAAACTGCTGATGAAGCAGCGTTCAATTGGCTGCACAAGTTATGGTGACAACGGCAGCCGTATTGTTTCTTTGGATAATTCAGGTCTTGCAATTTAAAAGCCTCATATTCCAGGAAGCAGGACAGTCCCTAGAGTTAACATCCATGTGATTCAATAAAACATACTAAGCTGTAGGAATTCTTGCTTTATTACCAATAGCCCCCCAGATACAATACCACTAGCCTCCCCAGATACAATTACCACTAACCCCCCCTAGATACAATTACCACTTGTAACGCTTGCACTCACCACGAACAAGGTGGGACCCCGGTACTAAGGTGGGAAAGTATAGAACTGCGCACCCATAGCAGGGTGGATAGTCAAGATGGCCGGGTCTGGGTTGGAGTGTGGGTTAGTCTTGATACTTGCCGAGGTCGTAGATAGGTGCCAAGAGAGTAGTCAGAGTCTGAGGTGCCGTGGTCAAGGGTTGGAGCCATTAAAGAAGTAAATTATCCGTTTGCCATGGTCAGGGATGGAGAATGTCGGAAGGTCAGAGGCAAGCCAGGGTCGATAATCTAGAGCAGGGTCCAAAGTCTAGCCGGGTCGGTACACAGGAAGACAAACAGCAACAAGGTTAGTAGCACAGACGGAACAAGGCAGAAACTGAGACAGAGACGTGGGAACACAAGGCTACCAATAACTATGCTCAGCCAAAGAGGAAGTGACAGAGCTGAGCATACATAGAAACAGGAGTCCAATGAGAGAAGGGGGTGGAGTGGAGGAGTGGCCTCTGCGGAGGCAGGGATAGGCCGTTTAGAAGCAGGAGACAGGTGAGGGAGATATTAGAGTTCACGTGCAGCTGGGGAGCGGTGCACGCGCGTTATGTGTGCTCGTCGCGGCCGCGCGGCACAAGTGGATGGGAACCTTGAAAGCCCTCCGTCGGCGCGCGGGAGGCTGTACAGCAGGGGGCAAAGAGGAAGCATGCCGCGGGGGACGCGCTCTGAGATCCCTTGCAACGGGATGCTGTGCAGCAGGAGGTAAGGAGGGAACACGCCGCAGGGGACATGTTCCCCAATTCCTTACACCACTAGCCCCCCCAGATACAATTACCACTAGCCCCACAGATACAATTACCACTAACCCCCTCAAATAAAATTACCCCCACAAATACAATTACCACCCTCCTCCACCCCACAAATACAATTACCACTTACCTTTGGTTTCCGCTGCTGTGCCCTGGTTCTTTCCTGCCGCCACTTACGCCTCATCCCAAGCCGGGCCTGTCTCTCTCTCCTGCCTGTGTGCGTCTGAAGCTGGGTCTGGTTGGACCCAGCTCATGGCGCACACTGGCGGGAGAGAAAGAACAGCATGGGAGGCAGCAGTTGGGCCAACTTACATTGTGAGTGAGCCTTTGTCTACGGTAGCATACGGTAGCATATTAAAGCATATGTATGTATGTATGTATGTATGTCTTTATTTGTATAGCGCCATAAAATGTACATAGCGCTTCACAGTAGTAATACATGTCATATAAATAACAAATATAAATAACAGATCATGGGAATAAGTGCTTCAGACATACTGTAAAAGTAACATTAAGGAAGGAGTCCCTGCTCCGAGGAGCTTACAATCTAATTGGTAGGTAGGGAGAACGTACAGAGACAGTAGGAGGGAATACTAGTAAGTGCGTCTGCAGGGGGCCAAGCTTTGTGTCATTTCAGCAGGGGAGACGCTGAGACAGATTTAGGAAAGAGTAGAGTGATTCTGGCAGCAGTGTTTAGGATAGATTGTAGGGGAGACAGGTGAGAGGTAGGAAGGCCGGACAGCAGGAGGTTGCAGTAATCGAGACGTGAGAGAATGAGGGCCTGAGTCAGAGTTTTGGCAGTTGAGTAACAGAGGAAAGGGCGTATCTTTGTGATATTGCGGAGGAAAAAGCGACAAGTTTTAGAAACGTTTTGAATATGAGAGGAGAATGAGAGAGAGGAATCAAGTGTGACCCCTAGGCAGCGTGCTTGGGCTACTTGGTGAATGATCGTATTTCCAATAGCAATGTGGAAGGATGTAGTAGGGCCAGGTTTGGGAGGTAGTATAAGGAGCTCTGTTTTTGCCATGTTAAGTTTCAGTCGGCGGATGGCCATCCAGGATGATATTCCAGAGAGGCATTCAGAAACTTTGGTCTGTATAGCAGGTGTAAGGTCAGGGGTTGAAAGGTAAATTTGTGTGTCGTCAGCATAGAGGTGATATTTAAACCCAAAAGATGTGATTAGGTCACCTAGAGAGAGTGTGTAGAGAGAAAAGAGAAGGGGTCCCAGGACAGAGCCCTGGGGTACCCCCATAGAGAGATCAATAGAGGAGGAGGTGTTAGCAAAAGAGACACTGAAGGTACGATGGGAGAGGTAAGAGGAGATCCAGGATAAAGCTTTGTTCCGAATACCAAGAGTATGGAGAATGTGAAGGAGAAGAGGGTGGTCCACGGTGTCGAATGCTGCAGAGAGGTCGAGTAATATGAGCAGAGTGTAATGACCTCTGTCTTTGGCAGCGTGGAGGTCGTCAGTTATTTTAGTGAGGGCTGTTTCAGTAGAGTGAGCAGTGCGGAAGCCAGATTGTAGAGGGTCTAGTACAGAATAGGTGTTGAGAAAGTGTAGCAATCGAGAGAATACAAGACGTTCAAGGAGTTTGGAGGCAAAAGGCAGGAGGGAGACAGGTCGATAGTTAGAAGTACAAGCTTGCTGTTTTTGAGTAATGGTATAACGGTTGCATGCTTGAAGGATGAAGGAAAGGTACCAGAGTAGAGGGAAGAATTAAAGATCTGTGTGAGCATAGGGATTATTGAAGGAGCAAGAGGTTTTAGGAGATGGGAGGGAATGGGATCAAGAGGGCAAGTGGTAGAGGGAGAAGAGGAGATCAGCAGTGATACATCCTCCTCCGAGATAGCAGAAAAAGAGTCAAGAAAGACAGGAGGAGAGTTGGGAAGCATTGTGGGATGGGAGGAGGCAACAGATGGGATGTTCTGCCGTATGGACTCCACCTTTTTCTTAAAAAAGTCAGCAAAGTCCTGAGGTGAGATGGAGGAAGAAGAGGAGGCAGCTGAGGGTGGTCTGAGTAGAGAGTCAAAGACAGAAAAGAGACGGCGTGGGTTAGACTTGTGTGTGTTGATTAGTGATGAAAAGTAGGTTTGTTTAGCCTGAAAGAGGGCAGAGTTGAAACAGGATAGCATAAATTTGTAGTGAATGAAGTCTGCGAGCGTATGAGATTTCCTCCAGAGGCGTTCAGAGGAACGAGTGGAGGAACGCAGCATGCGTGTGTGGGAGTTTAGCCAGGGTCTGGGATTAGAAGGGCGAGGACGGCAGAGAGAAAGTGGGGCATGAAGATCAAGAGAGGAAGATAAGGCAGAGTTGTAGTTCCTGACCAGGTTGTCAGGGTCTGAAGCAGAACTGAGAGAGGAGAGGGAGGAGCGTAAAGTGGAATCAAGAGCTGGTAGGTTAATAGAGCGCAGGTTTCTGCAAAAACGAGGGCGAGATGGAGATGGAGATGGAGAGAAGCGAGAGAGAGAAAATGAGATGAGGTGATGGTCGGAGAGAGGAAAAGGGGAAATGGAGAAATCGGAGAGAGAGAAGTTCTTAGTGAAAACCAGGTCTAAGTAGTGGCCATCCTTGTGGGTGCTGGCTGCAGTCCACTGTTGAAGGCCAAAAGAAGAGGTTAGAGAAAGAAAGCGGGAAGCCCAAGGGAGAGAGGGGTCATCAATGTGGCAATTGAAGTCCCCAAGGAGAAGAACAGGGGAGTCTGAGGAGAGAAAGAAAGAGAGCCAGGATTCAAAGTGAGAGAGAAAGGCAGAAGGGGGATGAGTAGAGGAAGGTGGGCGATAGATGACCGCCACATGGACCGGGAGAGGAGAGAAGATCTGGACTGTGTGAGCCTCGAAGGAGGGAAAAGCAAGAGAGGGGGGAATAGAAACTGTTCTGTAACGGCAGAGAGAGGAGAGCAGGAGCCCCACGCCTCCACCCCTGCCACCAGGGCGTGGAGTGTGGGAGAAGGAAAGGCCACCATAAGAGAGGGCAGCTTCCAGAGCAGAGTTAGACTGAGTGAGCCAGGTCTCAGTTATAGCAAAGAGAAGCAGGGAGTGAGAGAGAAAGAAGTCATGCACAGAGAGGAACTTGTTAGAGAGGGAGCGAGCATTCCAAAGGGCACAGGAGAAAGGGAGAGAGGAGGGAGGGTGGCAGGGGATGGGTATGAGGTTGGAGGGGTTTACACCAGAAGGAGTAGAAGTTGCATGTGGAAGGCGAGGACGAGAGCAAGTAGAAATAAGGCAGGAACCAGGATTGGGAGAGATATCCCCAGAAGCAAGGAGGAGAAGCATGGACAGAAAGAGAATGTGTGAGGATGATTTGTAGGGGTGTGTTTTAGTGCAGGCGGCATAACTGTGTGGTGACAGAGGGCGCAGGTAAGAGAGGAGTTCATGTGAACTGAAAAGTGGTGAAGTAAGGAGAGATGGCGAAATATGAATAGAGTTAGAGACATGATGAGGCTGGTGGAAGGAAGTGCATAATTTGAAAATAAGTGAGGTTACAGTAAATATAAAAAGTAAAGGTGGCATCACAGCAATAGTAATGTGTTGAGATGTGCAGTGTGGGATGATAACCTCCTTTCCAGCGTAGTTCAAATGCAGGAATCAGAAGCAGTAGATTGTGTCCACTTTTTCCACTTCTTTTTGAACTTCCTTTTTAAACTTCCATACTACTTGAAAGATTTCTACTTGATTTCCACACAGACAATTTGAGATGTTTTTACCTAAATTGAACTAAAATTAGCTAAATAGACAGCAGGGTATGAGGATTGCAGGACACACAGACAATTTGAGATGTTTTTACCTAAATTGAACTAAAATTAGCTAAATAGACAGCAGGGTATGAGGATTGCAGGACACACAGACAATTTGAGATGTTTTTACCTAAATTGAACTAAAATTAGCTAAATAGACAGCAGGGTATGAGGATTGCAGGACACACAGACAATTTGAGATGTTTTTACCTAAATTGAACTAAAATTAGCTAAATAGACAGCAGGGTATGAGGATTGCAGGACACACAGACAATTTGAGATGTTTTTACCTAAATTGAACTAAAATTAGCTAAATAGACAGCAGGGTATGAAGATTGCAGGACACACAGACAATTTGAGATGTTTTTACCTAAATTGAACTAAAATTAGCTAAATAGACAGCAGGGTATGAGGATTGCAGGACACACAGACAATTTGAGATGTTTTTACCTAAATTGAACTAAAATTAGCTAAATAGACAGCAGGGTATGAGGATTGCAGGACACACAGACAATTTGAGATGTTTTTACCTAAATTGAACTAAAATTAGCTAAATAGACAGCAGGGTATGAGGATTGCAGGACACACAGACAATTTGAGATGTTTTTACCTGAGAAAAGACAAGAGATGAGATGAGAAGCAGATCAATGGTTCCAACTTCCTTTTTAAACTTCCATACTACTTAAAAGATTTCTACTTAAAAGCATTTCTGCTTAAGAGCAAAGGCTGCAAGTATATTAAAGTATTTACTTATCCTTACACTATTATAGGCTAAAGCTGTAAAATTCCGGGCATTATTGAAATCCCTGGTCTCTGATTGGTTAAAATTCCGGCCATTATTCATTCAGTGATGCAGCAATTTCCAGCCAATCAGCTTTTCTTTTGTCAGAAAAGTTCTGAGACAGGGCAATGTATTGGTCAGGAGGCAGGAACAGCTCTCAGACAGGGCAGGGGATTGGTCAGGAAGCAGCAGCCAGGCAGTGACTCTTCCCCCTCCCTCCGTGCACAGAGCCGTTGAGTTGAGGAGGGAGAGAATGTGTTTGTAGTTGCAAAGTAATTGTCTGTCTGCAGAGTTTGTTTGTAGCTGCATTTCTATCTATATAGTGTGTGTGTTCTGCAGAGTTTGTGTGTGTGTGTGTGTGTGTGTGTCTGCTGCAGAGTTTGTGTGTGTGTCTGTGTGTGTTTGTGCAGAGTTTGTATGTATGTGTATCTGCTGCAGAGTTTGTGTGTGTGTAGCTGCAGAGTTTGTGTTTGTGTAGCTGCAGAGTTTGTGTGTAGTAGCAGCTTGTGTGTGTGTAGAGCTGCAGTGTGTGTGGTGCTGTTGTGTTGCATGTGTGTGTAGCAGCAGCAGAGTTTCGATGTAGCTACAGAATTTGTTTGTAGCAGCAATTTGTGTGTTGTGTGTGGAGCTGGTGTGTGTGTGTGTGTGGAGATGTTGTCTGTGTGTGTGGAGCTGCAGTGTGGTGTGTTTGTGTGTAGAGCTGCAGTGTGTGTGTGTGTGTGTACACAGAGGGGGCGGCTGTGTATGGATATAGAGGTGCTTTAATGTATTTACCATTTTATTTTAATAAAAAAATCTATATGTAGCAGGGTCCCCCCTGGTCCTCCTCACCTGCGCAGAGTAGCGGGTACCCCCGCACCATGTCAGGCAGTTGCAATGGCGATGCGGCGGCCATTACAGGTTTGCACAGGCTCCATGGAGAGTAGTGGTGGCCATTATAGTGCGCACACGCGGCCCCAATGTTAAAGAGGGCCATAAAGGACTACAATTCCCACCTGCCTCTGGGGACTGCACTTTCACTTTGGTCACAGGCAGCCAGACAGCCAACAGAACTTGCAAATTCTCCTGCTGGAGAAGGGTACATTGTTGTGTGCAGAGTCAGGAAGCAGACTGTGAAGCACATGAGTTAGTCCGGCTAAGGAGACAGTGGGGGAAGGAAGGGGGGCAGAGAGCTGCGAGCTTCTGTCCTAGGCCAGAAATCCCCAGGCTAGAGCTGAGGCCCTGACTCCCCACTAGTGAGGGTGGGTGTTCATAGGGACAGGCCCTTAGGTAAGGACCCTGTGCCCCTTCAGCTGTGCAGTTCTTTAGAGCAGGGAGAGACCCTGTGCAGTTCCTTAAAGCAGGGAGAGACCCTGTGTAGTTCCTTAGTGCAGGGACCAAGTGAAAGGGTTGCTGCATGTTCCTGTAAGCTGTGTTGCTGATCCAGAGACTGTCCTTACGGTGGGACGTCCGGCGGGACCCCATCCCATGCGGAGGTACAGATCAGCGCTGGACCAAGCAGCGCCGGTAGACCCTTTGTGAAGACTCCCAGGTGTAGAGAGGGCAGGTATTTACAACCATCCACACGTGCACCAACTTTAACTTGCTCCTCACATGTGACAGGCCTGTTCACACACTTGGGTGGGCTTGGACTCTTTGGACACGGGGTTGGGAAGGGGGTGTAAAGGTATAGCTCAGTTAGGGGCAAGGTTATAGCTGCCAGCTAGTGGCAGGGGGTAACACGACTGTGTTGCTATACAGTATGATGTGATGTGATGCTATTGTTTTGCCCATATAGTAAACCTGTGTTATTATACCTTGGTGTATAAGATTCATATATGTGGGTCCTGTGTAGGGGACATTCTACACTCCTAGAATCCTGCACAGGTGGAGGCGCTGTAATTATAAGATCGTTCCAGAGGATTCACCCCAGGCTCTCACCAGCGGAGGCTCAGACCTCCTGTGAGCCTAACAGGTATTGCACCACACCTGGTAACATATAGGTTCCCCCTCACATACACTCTATATGCGATTGGGTGGGGGAATACCCGTTACATATATAACTTTACAACAGTGTCTATTATTTATGAAAAAGCCTACATTTAGTATACAGGTATAATAGTAATAATCCCCTCAGAACAGGGCATTACTGGCCAATAAAGCCCTGACTGGGTTAAAGTCCCTCAGCTTCGCCTCGGGCCCTCAACTCTTCCAGCCAGGGCATTATTGGCCTGTAATGCCCCGTTCTTCGGGGATTATTACTTAATTATGCTATGGAGCGTGCACTTCTCTTTTTAGTTGTTTCAGGGAATCGTTGATGTGGTTAATCACCTAAGAAGCTGCGGTAGACTCAGGAGGATTTTGATAATTTCCCACAAAGACTCATTTGAACTCAAGTGACATCAATGATCCTGTCGGACTGATTTTTCATTATATTTATACATACTGTATGTATTGCACTTTATTATTCACTTCCTCTTTTTTTTCTTAATTAAGGTATCATTTATTATATAATATGTATTCACTATCAGTACACTTTATTTTTATGATAGAGATAAGCACGGACACTAGACCTTTTTTTCATGTACTGTATGTGTTTAGCACTTTACAATACGTGAAATAATATTATAACACAAAATGGAAATAAGCTCTTCAGACATTAAGAAATAGGAAATGGAGTTCCTGCTCAGAAGAGCTTACAATGTAAGTGGTAAGTAGTTACCGAGACGGAAGGAGGGTGTTCTGATAAGTGTGTGTGCAAGGGGTCAAGGTCAAGGCATATGAGATGTATAGTATAAGCCATGGAGCTACCCATATGCTTCGTTACAAAGATGTGTTTTAAGATTGATCTTAAAGGTGGAGAGCGAAGGTGTCAGTCGGATATTGAGGTGAAGCGCATTCCAAGGGTGTGGGCAGGGCCGCCGACAGGGGGGGGGGCAGAAGGTAGGGGTGTGCCAGGCCTGGCGTTGGCGGGGGGCCTGGAGGCGCAACTTGAGCCCGACCTCTGTCCAGGCCCGGCTGCCGGTCCTCTCCTGGCTAGGCCCCGGCTCTCTCTCAGATGCAGGCCTCTATCACTATCCCACGCCGACGGGCCTCTGTGACGTCAGCGCGCCAGAAGTAGGCTTGACCTACCATCTGGCGCGTGACGGCATGGAGGGTGATCCGGTGCGAGTCAGCTCGGCATGGAAAAGAGGGATAGAGGCCTGCAGTGAGTGAGAGCCAGGGCCCGGTCACGAGAGGACCGGCAGCCGGGCCTGGCCAGAGGCTGGGCCCAAGCCAGTGCCGGCCGGACGGGCCACCCGCAGACCAGCCACAAGGTAAGTCTGTTTAAAAAAAATATGTATTGGGGGAGTGTGGGTCTTGTTTATATGTATTGGGGGGTGTGGGTCTTGTTTATATGTATTGGGGGAGTGGGGGTCTTGTTTATATGTATTGGAGGAGTGGGGGTCTTGTTTATATGTATTGGGGGAGTGGGGGTCTTGTTTATATGTATTGGGGGAGTGGGGGTCTTGTTTATATGTATTGGGGGTGTTGGGTCTTTTTAATATGTATTGGGGGAGTGGGCACCTTGTTTATATGTATTGGGGGATTGGGGGGTCTTTTTAAATGTATTGGGGGGCTTTTTAAAATGTATTGGGGAAGTGGAGGGCTTTTTTAAATGTTTTGGGGGAGTGGGGGGATTTTTAAAATGTATTGAGGGAGTGGGGTTATATGTATTTTGTGGGGGGGGATTGAGTGAGAGGAGAGAGGGGAGAGGTAGGGAGTGAGTGAGTCAAAGAGGGAGTAATAATGAGATGCAGGGGAGAGAATTGCATGCGAGGCGGGAGGGGGGGTGATTGAGGAAGAGGGGGTGAGACGAAGGGGGAAAAATAAATGGGAAGAGGGTGGGAAATAGAGGTGACTTGTGAGGTGTGAAATGGGGGAGGGGGTGGAGGGGGGGAGGCCTGCACTCAACTCTAGTCCTAGGCCCCAGGAAATGAGAGAGAGAGAGAGAGATTGTAATTTTCTGATGGTATGCCATAGGGACATGTACAGCATGAGTGTGGCAATGTTTCTCTCTCCCTCTAATCTCAAGGATTTGTCCAGCGCTCATCCTCCTCTATGTATCAACTTAAGGTTGCAGGGGTTGCTTGGCCTTTTACTCATCCCTATGCATTAACCAATAGCTGTAAATAACTGGGACTCTTTTCTCTACCTGACAATCCGGAGACCCCCTGCACATCTACACTAGTATTAAAATGTATATTAAAATATTTTGATCGCTGGCGAGATATGCGCAGGGAGAGGCGGCTCTCTCTGTGCAGCTCTCTCTGCAGCTGAAAGAAATCGCCGAGTAAGCCCTTTTGAGAGAGGCAATCATCACGTCGCCGGCTACTCGCCCATTTGGGGAATTTTGCTGTCACAGGTAATCGAGGCTTTCTGAATACCGTGATAGCAACACTTAAAAAACTGATGGCGTAAACGGTCAAGCAATTTTTTTTATGAAGGCTTATAGAATAAGCCCCTAAATGGGATATTCTTGGCCTTAATGAAGTTAGAGGAAAAGATGAAGGCCGCATTGAGCTCAAAAGTGGACACCTAGTATGATATAAGAGGTAGGGGAAATGGAAGAATCAGTGGAGAAGGCTTCATCATTAACAAGAGATGGAGAAACAACATAGTGGAGTATGGCAGCTCATCGGAAAGTGCAGCAAGAATTTTCATTGAGTTGACAAAATTTAGGCTTCGAATAATTCAAGTTTGTGCTCCAACATCAAGTAACATAGACCAGAGATGTGCAAAGTGGGGGGCACGCCCCCCAGGGCAGGGGATTTTTTTGGGGGGGGGGGTTGCGGGCGTTGCAGAGGTCCCGCGCTCTTCTCCGAGGAATTTCAATTAAATGCGGGGGGGATCGTGTGAGGCCTCTGCAACTCACTTACCGGGGTTCTGCAGAGCTGCAAAGACGCGTTGCCATGGCAACGGGGTCACGTAACCCCGAGCGTCATTTGACGCCGCCATACAAGGTGAGGGGGTGGCGCAAAAGCGAGGGGGAGCAAGCAGGGGGCGCTCCCCTGACATAGACAATGAAGTGGAAAACTTCTACCATGAAGTCAACCAACTTAGCAACTAAGGAAATTGTCACCTCAAGGTCATTATGGGAGATTTCAAGCAAAGATTTGTGCACAGCAGAAAGATGAAGCATCAGTTGGTAAGTATGGTTACGGTTACAGGAATGAACTTGGAGATAGATTGGTGGAATTTGCAGAATGTGAAAACTTCTACATCATGAATTCATTCTTCAATAAGAATCCATATAGAAAATGTACACGGAGTTGACCCAGTAGAATCAAGAATTAAATTGATTATATCCTTTCCTTGATTATATCCTTTATATCAGTTCTTAACTGTTTTGACACAGAGTGATCACCAATTGGTTCATTGCAAATTACATCTGAATCCACAGATGGAAAGAAGAAAAAACGGATTAAAAAGAAGATGAAAACAATTAACATCAAAAACCTGAAGAATAACAGCAGAGAATTTAAACTAGAGCTGAAAAATCGCTTCAGCTTGCTCGAAATACATGGGGACACTCAAACAAAACATTATGAAGAACTTATGAACATTATAGTTGAAAGCACAGAAAAAACTGAAGGAATCGCTAACAGAAAACAAGATAAGAAAATATCTGATGAGACAAAGCAGTTACTGAGAAAACTACAAAAAATAAAGCAAGATGCAAGAACAAGAAGTGACTTTTGCACAGCTGTGCAAGACGACCCACAAACGTATAACTTAATATGTAAGAACATTTTACTGTGATATGCTGAGGAAGACCCATAAAAGATAAAAGCTTAAAGAAGACGAATCACTGGCTTATGATTGGGAAGATCATTGTAGTCAAACAAGATGATGGATCAACAATAAAAGATTGTGTACTTATCATAAAGAGAATTGAGGACCTCTACATTAAACTGTCTGAGAACACAGATGATACATAACCTACAGTAAACTAGCAGAGGACGAGCGAGAAGAAATGACCAAGAAATGGAATGAAGAAATGGAATTAGAAATGAAATCTTAAAAGAAGCTGGGGAAGAAGTTGAGAAAATCCTTGCAAAACTCTTTAATTTTTGCTTGAAGAACAGAAAAATTCCAGAAAAATGAAGCAATGCCATAGTATTAGATCTACTAGAAAGAACACAAAGAAGACCTCAACACAATCAGTCTACTTTCATTCACAGTGCTTTGTTTTACCGTACAATTTAATTTTTATATTTGGATATGATAAAACTTTGATAAATAGTGCAGACTATTTTTCCCATACTATCGTGTTTGTGTGATATTTGGGCTCTATTTTGCGGGGCCTTGTTTTCAGATATTTGCCCCTTTCATTTGTATTTCTATATTTTGTGACTTGATTCAATTTGATATCTATTTTTTGTGCACTATTACCCTTTTTGAGTATACTGAAGAAATTAAAATGGCAGTGTGCTGGACAAGAAGAAATTACTATTGTTGGACAAAGAGGATACTTGACTGGATTTCAAGGGAAATTAAAATACCAAGACGGCAACCAAAAGATAGATGGGAAGATGAAATCAGATCATTTGTTGGAGCAACGAGGAGAAGAGAGGCTTGCGGCAGGATTACCTTGAAGATCTTTGGGGAGGATCACATTCAGCAGTGGATCAACAACGGCTGACGGTGATGATGATACTGTATATATTTATATCTTAAAAATATTAAAAAGTAGGGGGGCGTGGCCAGCAGCCGAACTGGGAAGCAGCACAGCCAGAGAGTTCTGTGCGGCTCCAGTTTAAAAACAACTAAAAATACCCCTAAAATCGCCAAAAAAGTGGCGAAAAAGTGCCCCACGAGTGGAGGAGACTCACCCGCACCTCGCGAGGCCCTGTGGCGGCAAACCGAGCGAGCGACAAGCGCTTGGGAGAGCCGGAGTCCCAGAGCCCCTGCAGCTGAAATTTCCAAGATGGCCGCCGGACGGAATTAAAGGAGCCCTGCAGCGGCGGCACTCAGCCTGAAAAACTGCCCGACGGGAGAGGTAGGAGAGGAAACGGGGGGCCCCCAGCACAAAAGCAACTAAAATAAAGCCAACTGAACCAACAAGTGTGGTAGAGAGGGAGGGCAGCCACTGCATAATAGCTGGGCTGGGGAAACGTGGAGCAGAGGTTACCTAGTCTGCACACTTAAGGGGAGCTAGCAGAAGTGAGTCTACCCCCCCCCCTAGCCCTCACACCAGACCCACCTAAGAGCAACTTCGGCCAAGAGTGAAGGTACCTGAGGGTGCCCGCCCACCCCAACCCTCCCTACCAACAAGTGCCCACAGCAAACAGACATGAAACCCCAAAGCAAAGAATTAAAAAATATAATATAATGTCGTCTCCAAGTATGGCTGGGTAAACATGGAGCTTTGCAGCCCTGCCAGCATTTAACCACTGAATAACACCCTTCTGGCCCGAAAATCATCACCAAATTCGGCTCGCAGAATAGACTTAACGACAGAGAATGTCTAAGCATAAAAAAGTGGCAACCCCAGGGGTCTCTAGATACTTCTCGCCGCCTCAGAAGAGAGCTGAGGAGTCGGGCGAAAAACAAGATGGCGCCAGAGCACGTGATGCAGCGCTGACTGCAGACACTCGGCAGCAACTGAGCGCGAGCCCAGGTTCTGAGGAACCAATTACCAGAGCATACATGGAGGAGCTCTTTAGTGCAATGCACTCCAAATTACACATATCCTTACAAGCGGATATCAAAGAGGCCGTCAGGGATATCAGGCAAGATATTGCGAGCCTGACGACGAGAGCAGATACTAACCCTCAAAGAAGGTCTAGAAGACCAAGAAAACAAAGACAGACGGCAGAACTTGCGCGTTTGTAATGTCCCTGAAACAATACCACCAGAGAATATCAGACCTTACCTAATCAAACTATTCACTATGATTTGCGGAGATTTAGCTGAAAAGGACCTCGAGATTGACAGAGCCCACCGAGCCCTGGGGCCAAAATCGGATGATCCGAAACGCACACGCGATATCATCGTGAGGATGCATAGCTTCTCTGCTAAAGAATGCATCATAGCGGCCTGCAGAGAGAGGGAATCTATAGTCTTCCATGAAGAAACCCTGCTGATGTTCAACGATCTTTCGCGGCAAACCATCATCCGCTGCAAGGAACTGAAGCTCGTTACGACTCTAATGTGGGAGAAAGAGATAAAATACCGCTGGGGGTTTCCTTTTAAATTGATTGCCAGCAAGGGGGAAGATTCCTGACTATACGCCACCCAGAGGATATGGACCTGTTTGCCCGTGCGTTGGGCCTGACTCCCCCTCCATCATAGTCGACCGAACTGCTGAACCATGGCCCCAGTGAGAACAGAGGAGGCCCAGAACAGGCGTCTGCGAGAATTGCTGCCCATCAGCAGAATCAAAACAGATAGCCATCTGCTGTCCTCGATGAGACTCGACTTGAAAGAATGGAGATGCCACTAACTGCCTAGATGCTCTGGCTCTTGCCGACCCGTGGACCCCGGAGATGCAGCCCACGCACTTCTTCGCAGCTGCGGACGTCTGAATAGTCGCTGAGGGGGGAGCGCGTTCTTTGTTCCTGCAACCAACTGCACCAGCACGCCTGTTGAAAGAAGCGGGAACCCCTTTGGGCCCCTGCCGTTGGGTTTTTCTTTTGGGTGGGTGGAGGGCCCGCTTGAGCGAAGACTTCACCTGGTAGCCGGATCTGCATACGAGGACCATCTCACCACCCCGGAGAGAGAGCCGAACCAAAGCGTCAGTCTCAGGAGCGGACGCATCGCAGGGTTTGTTGGGTGGGGGGGAGGGGGTGGGAGACAGGGGAC
Organism: Ascaphus truei; assembly: GCF_040206685.1. Taxonomy (NCBI): domain Eukaryota; kingdom Metazoa; phylum Chordata; class Amphibia; order Anura; family Ascaphidae; genus Ascaphus; species Ascaphus truei. The sequence continues at coordinate 330,025,201 of NC_134484.1, forward strand.
TATCACTGCTTTATGCCTCGCCATCGGTGATCCAGGGACTCCCCCCCCTCCCCTCCCCCCACGCTCGGCCCAAGTCCCATTAAAGGTGAACCTGATTAGAGGCCCTGGACCCCAAGCAATCCTGAGACGAAAGCCCCAAGCTTGGATCCAGGGCTCATGTTTAAAATCTGGACCAGATTTTGCCAATGTTTACATTCAGGACTATGGTTGCCACAATGTTGAAGTTGTGCACACTGTCTGTAGATGCATGCACATGTACAGGGAACACAGGATGTACAAACTCGGTCCCCCTGCTCCCTGCCCCCCTCATCTCCCCCCTCCTCTCCTGCTCCCTCCCCCCCCACCTCCCTCCCATGTCCCCGGTTCACCCCCACCCTCTCTTGTCCCCCCCACCCCCCTTGTTCACCCCCCCCCCTTAGAGGTTAGAATCATAGAATGTCACCATGTGCCTACTAACTACTGTACCCTGCTATAGGCATGAAAACGCAGCAGTAATTTAAAGATGCAGGTTGCTGTTCACTTACACTTACCTCATATGTATCCATAAAACATGACGATATACTGTGGAAACCAATTGTTAACACTGCATCCATAAATGTTTTTGCACCATCTTAACCTGATATATTGAAAGGTATGATCAAGAAATGTTTTAAATGGCTAAATGTATGTGAATCCCTCTCCCTAGGCTTTTTACCCATGGATGAGCTTCCCTAATCTCAATTGCCTCCCACAAAAAGAAAGTTAAAATGGAGAGGACAAAAATATTAATAGACAAAATTCTCGATTTGGAAAAACAACATAAAGCGAACCCCTCAAAAAAATATATAAACATCTGACTACTAATAGAACTGAGCTTAAACAAATTCAATTGGAAAATGTAGAAAAAGCCCTTAAATGGACTAACCAAAAATATTACGATAAAGGCAACAAGGCCGACAAACTTCTGGTTAGCAAGTTAAGAGGAGTGCAAAAAAGATCCCACATAACTGCGATTAAGAATAAGTCTGGTGAGGTAATATATAACGAAAGAAAAATAGCCGAAGAATTCACCAAATTCTACACCAAATTATATAATCTAAGGACACAGGGTAGCGATCCAGAGCCCAATAGATTAGAGGTAATTACAAAATACCTTGATGATTGCAACCTTCCCGCACTAACAGACGAAGAAAACTCCGCCCTTAACTCCAAAATTTCAAAAGCAGAGTTGACAACAGTGGTGAAAACACTGAAAACCTCCAAAGCCCCCGGCCCAGACGGGTTCACTAATGCCTATTATAAAAAGTTTTTACCCATACTGTCCACACATCTACTGAATATGTTTAACTCATTCATGGAGGGAAACCCAATTCCCTCGTCAATGTCACTGGCAAACATGGCTATTATACATAAGGAAGGGAAAGACCCTATGCAATGTGGGAGTTACAGAACAATTTCCCTCCTGAATAACGATCTTAAACTTTATAGCAAGATCCTGGCTAACAGGCTAAATCCAATACTACCTAGGTTAATAAATCTGGACCAAGTGGGGTTTGTCTCGGGGCGACAAGACTCGGACAATACTCGCAAAATAATCAATATAATTGATCATGTACACCTCACAGGCACCAAGGCAATGCTTCTGAGCTTAGATGCAGAGAAGGCATTTGATAGAATTAATTGGCTATTTCTCAATACCACAATGGAAAAATTTGGCTTTAACGAATCCTATTTAACAGGGGTCCGCGCCCTATATCAAAATCCATCGGCCCTCGTAAGATTGCCAGGTGGGAACACCGAAAGATTCCAAATCAAAAATGGTACGAGATAGGGTTGCCCACTATCCCCCCTCCTCTTTGCACTCACTATCGAGCCTCTGGCATCAAAAATACGAAACAATATAAATATCCAAGGCATAGAAATAGGAAAAACAAATTACAAGATCTCGCTTTTTGCGGACGATATTATCTTGTCATTGTCCAGACCCCATACTTCCCTTCCTAACCTTCAAAGGGAACTAGGAGATTTCGGCAAAATATCTGGATACAAGATAAATAGTGATAAGTCTGAAGCCCTTAACCTTAGTCTTTCAGAATCAGAAGTGAAATTGCTTAAATTGCATTTCAGTTATAGATGGAGTTCTTCATACATTAAATATTTGGGAGTGAATGTATCAAAGAACTACCAATCCCTATATCAGTATAATTACCCGGCTCTGTTTGGCAAAATCAGGAGAGACCTGGATAAATGGGAAGGTTACCAGATTTCTTGGATCGGAAGAATGATATCGATAAAGATGAACATACTCCCTAGATTATTATATTTTTTTCAAACTCTCCCGGTCCACGTTCCTGGTTCTGAACTAAAGAACATCCAAAACAGATTCTTCAATTTCATTTGGCATGGCAAAAGACCCAGGGTAGCCCGGTCGGTACTGTTGGCATCTAGAGCGAGGGGAGGTATGGGTGTCCCAGACATCTCCAAATATTACCAGGCAGCTCAATTTAAACAAGCAGCCATATGGAACGCTGACCCTGAACAACGATGCTGGCTCAAAATAGAGTCACACTATGCCAAAATGCCTTCTCTGCAAGCGTGCCTATGGAGCCTGGGTAGAGGAGATATGCATCTCAACAAATTCAAACTGGGAGCGATGAGCCATACCTGGGAAGTCTGGCTTAAAGCCAAGACTAAGTACAGACTTACGTCCCCCAGCTCACAACTCACACCAATGTTTAATAACCCCAAATTCCCCCCCGGATGTGCTTCCAAATTATATTCTGAGCCTGGGGAAACTCTTGAGCTACCAAAATGTACGTACTAAATACTATATACCACAATTGGACACATTCAAATATCTCCAAATTAGTCAGTTTGACCAGAAGATATCCCCAAATCCAGAATTTCCCCTCTCACTAAATTCGAGAGACTATGTAGAGATAGCTCTCAACAAAAAGGGCTAATATCAAAAATTTATACAGAACTGGAAACATCAGCGGACCCTCCGACTCATGACTACATGCAAAAATGGGCTGCGGACCTGAATATAGTTATCAACAGAGAGGATTGGGAAGACATTTGGGAAGTAGCCTCAGGAACTTCCATATGCACCACAACCAAAGAAAACATTTACAAAATAATGTTCTATTGGTACCTCACTCCAGTGAGGCTAAAACAAATCTACCCTCTGGTTTCTGATTTATGTTGGATAGGCTGTGGATAAAAGTGTGACATGGCCCATGTAACGGTAGGGAGGGTTTGGCCCGGGGTTAACGGGGTTACACCCCAAGGACCCCCTCTAACCTCGCCAGGGAGACAAGGGGTTAACTGGGCTGAGGCCCAGAAATGTGATTTTACCCTTGTTATAACCTGTAAATGTATTCTCCCCCTGTTTCCCTGTCCCATTGTAATGTCTGGGTTAATCAGTGTTTGCATAACACACACACTGGGTCATCAGGGGTTAACTGTGTAAGACCAGTGGGCTAGTTAATGCGTTATCTGTGTATTCCCTTTGCCTCATGGGCCTGCAACTGCCTGTGTCAGAGTGTAAGTGATGTCTGGAACATGAGGGGAAAGGGGGGGAATATTTTAACCTGTCTTGCCTGCCAGCGAGGTATTCTGAGCTGGGGTCTTAGAGAAGAGAAGGTTTTAGCACCCCACATGATAGATGCAGATGGGGGACATATATTTTTGATAAAGTGACTTTTTGCAGTTTGTGGAAATGTCCAGAAACCAAATGGTTTGCCTCATCTGAGTCTAGTCACTTGCCTATGCACGCTTCCTCTCTCCCAGTGCATATCAAAAGGGAGGTGTGAATTGGCCAGATTGGAGCCTGGCTTCCCAGGGGAATTGTTTATGCAAGAAGCAAAAGCCCACTTCAAAAGGTTTTATTGATGGGGCCAGGGGGGGGGGGGGCTACCCCCAACAGGATATCAAAAGTGAGTAACTTTAATAAATATAAGAATATTATGAGATGTCCTTGGCTGAACCAGCTAAGAATTACATAAGTGTATTGGCGGGAGTCAGCCGATCTTGGGAGTCTAAACACTGTATATGTACCTGCTGCTAAATGCCAGATATTAATATCTCTATTAATGTTCATATTACAATGTAATGTTGGGTCTCTCTACGAACGTCAGGTGTCACAGAATGCTGTAATATATCTCATCTGACTGTATGTTTTACTGAACTCAAGTTATGAGGTAATTTGCAGTAAATATGAAACTTTGGTTGAGTCTGAGGAACCCCTGTTGTGATGAGCAGGAAAGGAGAATTTACAAACCTGATCATCAAAGACCAAGGGAAGTGGATGGTTTTGTAAATGTGGTAATTCACACCCCAAGCTGGAAGTCCCAAAATGAGCTTCAAAAGCTTGAAAGGGACGTTTGCTAGACGGCACGGAGCCGTAAACTGGGGTACCAGGGTTAAAATGATATATAAGTCAAAGCCACCCTTTACCCATGTTGTTCATGCTGTTCATGCAAAGTTGTTCATGCTGTTCATTGTTCTTCATGCAAATGATCTTCATGCATGCATGTGACCTGCCTGTTTTGCTGTGATGTCAACTCCAATATGGAAGAAGTGGCAGGCTGTGATCCTGCTGGCTTTCTTGCCATAATCTTTACGTAAGTGTCTATATTTTGCCTGTTATTGTATAATCTGTTGTGTTCACCTTTATCAAGGAATAAATTCTATTTATCATATCTAAGTCTCGTCCCAGTTCAAACCCAGGTATATATATATTTATATATAGTTTTGGTGTCAATTACAGCCTGTCGCAAGCTCTCGTGACAGGCTTGTAATTAACTGGTGGCAGCTGGCGGGACCGAACTGGACCTGGATTACAGTATTCTGCGGGGTACTGTGATCCAGTGGGAACTTGATGGTAATTGCAAGTTCCTGGGACTAAAGATATTGAACACACAGTGTACAACATATAACACAAGATATGGCACCTCCTCACTGTTCCCCTACTTGTGAGAAGCATTGCCTCCAGAACCAAAGTGCCGGCTATCCGTCTGACTGGAGCCGGGCACTGAGACCGGAGGAGTGCATCAAGTCGGCGCGGGGACCAGCAGCCAGCAAGGCTGAGAGAGAGACAGCAATCGGTGAGCATGAAACCCGGCAGGCTGAGCAAAGATCCACAGCTGCAGCTGCTGTAACCATCAGACATGTGGAGGGAGCAGGTGGTCTTGCACCAGGAGAGGTATTGGCCGTTGCGGCGGCCAGTCCATTTTACCCAGAATTGCTGGCCCTGATGTTTGCGCAGCGAGAGATGTCCCCAGCTGAGCGGCTCGAGCAGCTGAAGCTGGCGATGATCCGACCCACTTATCCCCTCCCAGAGCCCGGCGCTCAAGCCTCTCCGCTCTGGACTCCGTTGCCCCTTGCTGGGGTTAGTCCACCGGCGGCGGAGGAGCTCTGGAATGAGCCCGGCGCTCCAGCAACTCCGCTCTGGACTCCGTTGCCCCTTGCTGGGGTTAGTCCACCGGCGGCAGAGAAGCTCTGGAATGAGCCCGGCGCTCAGGCAACTCCGCTCTGGACTCCGTTGCCCCTTGCTGGGGTTAGTCCAGCGGTGGCGGAGAAGCACCGGCAGTTGCTGCGGCACTGCCAACAAACGGGCCACAATAATGCCCAGTGCCCTGACTGTGCGCGGTCAGGCGAAGAAGCCCCTCAGGGCCAACGCTCACGAGCTGCGGAAAAGATGACCCAGTTAGCGGCATCATCTGATGGCTCCCGCCCAGCCAGGGCGACAACCCTCCTCGGGACATCTCCTGGAGAACCTGGACGGGCTGCATCAGCAACAGTGGTGGAGAGCAGCGGCCATCCACCTGATCCCGGCGGAGAACCAGCGGCGGCGGCAGAGAAGACGCCGCCACTCCGGCATCCTGCCGGCAGCAGTTTTATTCGGGTGGAGGGACAGGGGTTGCGGGAGGGGGTTATTTTACCAAGTTTGCATGGAGCTGTGTTCCTCCACAAAGACCTGGGACCCTTGTCCTGCACCGTTTTACCTGTACCCAACCCGGGCGCTGTTGCGGCAGCGGCCCGGTGCTGCCCAGCCCAGATGGGGCCGGCGGCGGCCGCTCCAGTCCCCCTACAATTGGGACCAACGAAGGCGGCGGTCTCTGCGGGGACCAGCAAGGTAAGCCAGACCAAGTCGCAGACTGACTCTGACTTATGTTTCCCTATGACTGTACCCTGTTGTTTCACTCTAGGGGTGACTGGGGGGTGGCAGGAGATAGGGGCACCAGGGGAGGGGAAGGAAGGGCAGCTGGTAGGGCAGTCAGGATTCCCCATTACCCTGGCGGGGCAGCAAGGGGACTCTCAGTTAAGAGCCCCACTGTTGCAGCCTTGCTCTGGGCTGGAGGTATCAGGGGTTGTGGCAAAGTTAGACCACCCCCAGATTATCTGCCAGCCAAGAGCTAAGGTGGGTGCATCTGCACCAGCAACCCTGAGCTCATCCCGGGTAATGGGGAGACAGTGTCAGGGAGATGGCCTCACTCAGGTGTCCCTAGGATCCAGGTTAGGATTAGCTAGGGAGAAGTGGAGTGAGGGGAGGTTGCAGGTAGGTAGCCAGCATCAGATCTCAGGGGAGGGGAAGGAAGGGCAGTTTGTAGGGCCGCCAGGCTTCCCCATTACCTGGGCGGAGCAGCAAGAGGACTCTCAGTTAAGAGCCCCACTGTTGCAGCCTTGCTATGGGCTGGAGGTGTCCGGGGTTGTGGCAAAGTTAGACCACCCCCGGATTACCTGCCAGCCAGGAGCTAAGGTGGGTGCATCTGCACCAGCAACCCTGAGCTCACCTCCGGTAATGGGGGCACAGCTTCAGGGAGAGGGGCTAGCCCCGTTAGCACCCAGCTCTAGGGTAGGATTGCCTGGGAGAGGGTTGGGTGGGCCAGTGGGAACCGGGGAGGGAAGGCAGCAAGTGAGCCAGCCAGTTTTCCCCGCTACCCTGGCAGAGCCTCAGGAGGTGTCTCAGATCAGCAACCCCCTGTTGCAGCCTGGCTATGGGCTGGGGGTATCCGGGGCAGTGGCAGGCTTGTGCCACCCCAGGGATACCTGCCAGCCAAGCGCTAAGGCGGTTGCATCTGGAGAGGTGCCCCTGAGCTCATCCCTGGTAAGGGGGAGACAGTGTCAGGGAGATGGCCTCACTCAGGTGTCCCTAGGACCCAGGTTAGGATTAGCTAGGGAGAAGCGGAGTGAGGGGAGGCTGCAGGTAGGTAGCCAGCAGCAGATCTCGGTGAGAGAAGGAGGGCTAGTGGTAGCCAGGGAGGGAAAGCATCAGGTATTGCAGCTAAAGTTTCCCGTTACCCTGGCAGAGCCCCAGGGGGTTTCTCAGATCAGCAACCCCCTGTTGCAGCCTGGCTATGGGCTGGGGGTATCATGGGCAGTGGCAGGCTTGTGCCACCCCAGGGATACCTGCCAGCCAAGCGCTAAGGCGGTTGCATCTGGAGAGGTGCCCCTGAGCTCATCCCTGGTAAGGGGGAGACAAGGTCAGGGAGGTAGGTGCACTCAGGTAGTTCCAGGGTCTGAGTTAGGATTGCCCAGGGAGGAGAGGAGTGCAGGTGGGCTGCAGGGAGGTAAGCAGCAGGCTGAGGTGCTGGGCCTAGGGGAGGCTAGGCAGGGAGGCACCGTGGAGCAGGGGGAGATAGGAGATCGGCGGGGTGTTAGGCAGCTGGCAGAAGCTAGGGATGGGCTAGGTAGGCAGAAGGTCCCTTGTTCTGACTGGCCAGGAGTGACCCCTCTGACAGAAACCCCTGGGTTCCCAAAGGAGAGGCTGTGGGTAGATAGGCAGCCAGGGAGGAGAGTCAGGAGTATAGCAGGGCAGCTACAGGGTGGCACAGAGCCAGGGCAGGTAGGGTCCCTACAGAAGAGTGACATAACCCTGTCCCAGACTTGGTTGACAGGAAAGCGACGGTCTGTGCTATATAGCTGGTCTCCTGTTGGTGCAGAGATATGCCAGTTTCTGGGCAATGTGCACCGGAGCCCCTTTCACCCTGGACTTGGTTCCCAAGGCACTGGGTGGGGGGCAGAGGGAGGCAAAGGAGAATGCCCGGCTTTGCAGGAACTGGACTTTACAATCCACTGTGTACTGGTCAATGCCGGAGGACAATTTTGCCAGGCCAATCCCTCAGGACGTATTGAGTGCGTCAAGAGCCCCAGTGGTATCCCAGGGCCATGGAGAGGCCGCTGGGGTGCCAGGGGCCCTTGAGCAGGGGAGGTGTGACGGTAGGGAGGGTTTGGCCCGGGGTTAACGGGGTTACACCCCAAGGGCCCCCTCTAACCTCGCCAGGGAGACAAGGGGTTAACTGGGCTGAGGCCCAGAAATGTGATTTTACCCTTGTTATAACCTGTAAATGTATTCTCCCCCTGTTTCCCTGTCCCATTGTAATGTCTGGGTTAATCAGTGTTTGCATAACACACACACTGGGTCATCAGGGGTTAACTGTGTAAGACCAGTGGGCTAGTTAATGCGTTATCTGTGTATTCCCTTTGCCTCATGGGCCTGCAACTGCCTGTGTCAGAGTGTAAGTGATGTCTGGAACATGAGGGGAAAGGGGGGGAATATTTTAACCTGTCTTGCCTGCCAGCGAGGTATTCTGAGCTGGGGTCTTAGAGAAGAGAAGGTTTTAGCACCCCACATGATAGATGCAGATGGGGGACATATATTTTTGATAAAGTGACTTTTTGCAGTTTGTGGAAATGTCCAGAAACCAAATGGTTTGCCTCATCTGAGTCTAGTCACTTGCCTATGCACGCTTCCTCTCTCCCAGTGCATATCAAAAGGGAGGTGTGAATTGGCCAGATTGGAGCCTGGCTTCCCAGGGGAATTGTTTATGCAAGAAGCAAAAGCCCACTTCAAAAGGTTTTATTGATGGGGCCAGGGGGGGGGGGCTACCCCCAACAGGATATCAAAAGTGAGTAACTTTAATAAATATAAGAATATTATGAGATGTCCTTGGCTGAACCAGCTAAGAATTACATAAGTGTATTGGCGGGAGTCAGCCGATCTTTGGGAGTCTAAACACTGTATATGTACCTGCTGCTAAATGCCAGATATTAATATATCTATTAATGTTCATATTACAATGTAATGTTGGGTCTCTCTACGAACGTCAGGTGTCACAGAATGCAGTAATATATCTCACCTGACTGTATGTTTTACTGAACTCAAGTTATGAGGTAATTTGCAGTAAATATGAAACTTTGGTTGAGTCTGAGGAACCCCTGTTGTGATGAGCAGGAAAGGAGAATTTACAAACCTGATCATCAAAGACCAAGGGAAGTGGATGGTTTTGTAAATGTGGTAATTCACACCCCAAGCTGGAAGTCCCAAAATGAGCTTCAAAAGCTTGAAAGGGACGTTTGCTAGACGGCACGGAGCCGTAAACTGGGGTACCAGGGTTAAAATGATATATAAGTCAAAGCCACCCTTTACCCATGTTGTTCATGCTGTTCATGCAAAGTTGTTCATGCTGTTCATTGTTCTTCATGCAAATGATCTTCATGCATGCATGTGACCTGCCTGTTTTGCTGTGATGTCAACTCCAATATGGAAGAAGTGGCAGGCTGTGATCCTGCTGGCTTTCTTGCCATAATCTTTACGTAAGTGTCTATATTTTGCCTGTTATTGTATAATCTGTTGTGTTCACCTTTATCAAGGAATAAATTCTATTTATCATATCTAAGTCTCGTCCCAGTTCAAACCCAGGTATATATATATTTATATATAGTTTTGGTGTCAATTACAGCCTGTCGCAAGCTCTTGTGACAGCCCACATCTGGTGGACGTGTCCGGAAATGAAGAAGTATTGGGAAAGGGTCCAAATTTATTAAAAGAGGTTACTAGCCTCGACCTACCTAGTGATCCACTGACCTACCTACTGGCCAGGCCAATGGAAAAAAATGACCGTCCAGTGAGGAAATTGGTCTCCTTCATCCTCACAGCGGCGAGATGTGAGGTTGCGGCCTCCTGGAAGAAAGTGTCCCCACCCTCCATGACTAAACTAAAAAACAGGATAAATGAAGTAATGCTTATGGAGAAGCTAACCGCGCACCTTAAGCAAAAAACGATAGCTTTCTTTAAAATCCGGGAACCATGGATAATCATATAGAACGAGTCAAGCTCACTAAGGAAGACACAAGGAGATAACGCATTATGGATAAGGAAGCGTTTGAAAATCAGTACCTCTATGAAGGTCGTCCAAAAGGGACCAGGGTAGACACTCCCCCCCCCTCCCCTACCCCCTCCCACTCTGTCCTCTCTCTTTCTCACCTCCCCTCTCTTTCTCGGGCAACAGGTTTTGCCATCCTTTCCCCCCAAAAAATACAAAAATGTTTCTGTATTAGGCTATGCATATCGTTCCTTGTATGTACATTTTATATCTGCCTAATAAAAAGTTTGGAAAAAAAAAAAGTAACATACAGACAATTATGTGTGTCATGTAACTCCCACCCAACTTGCAAATTAACGTATATGGAGCAAAACCCTTCATACATTGATGCAAAAAGACACAAAATTTAAGTTACACAATACGCTTCAATTGTGCTAATAAATATGCCTTGATACATCACCCCATTTGATACGTAACCCCAGTGTGTCCTGATATAGACAACTGTATTTTACATCACACGACGGATGTCTCCAGAGCCGTGGCTGGAAAAGCAAAGAAACCCCACGTCTCCGGAGTCCGTGCCGGTCGCGACATGACTGTGGGAGGTTAATGCTTTGGGATTGCACCCCTCACCACCCCCATCGTTAATCCTCCAGCACCAGGGCAGACATGGGTGCGGTCTGACTACATCTGTATTTACAAATATTCTGTTTTGCCCCTACATGAATACACCAGCCAATGCATGAACCAATAATAACACTAAATTAAAACTTCAAATATTAAAATATGTTTAGGGGGTTCTGACATTGACAACATGACAACATTAACAGTGTTAACATGTCAATTACTATTTAAGAGTCTTTTATTAGAAATATAAATATACACAAAAAAAATTTTTTTTTAGCCTACTGTAGGTGTTTTTTTGTTTAAAACCAACCACCCGTTTACAAAAGTTTTATCTAAACACTCCATAAAGAGAAACACAAATAGACACCACAACCTACTTTTAAGACACGTCTTTTCACAAATCAATGTTAGAAAGATGAATGACTAGGTTTATTACTTTTTCCCTAAACCAATCTCAAGGGACGACAATCAGGTCAGCTGCACACATTTCCAAATCGCAATCACATTATGCAGACAATGTAATCAGAATTAAACTATGCAAGCTAGTCCTACACCATTAGATTGAATCTATTTCACGTTTTTTCCTGTTAAGCTCCGTACAAAGATTTTTTTTCAGGCACAATCAGTCCTTGCCCTGAAGAACCTTGTAGTGTAGTATTTGGTAGTGAAGGAGAAGGCTGATCTAATTACTTGCCATGGGGCACATGGAAATGAAACTGGGATTTAAACCATGTTCTCCTATTTGAACGTTGCTCTTTCTTATACAACGGTATACAAAATATCTGTGCTGTGAGGTTTGGAAGTCGGCATCACTGATGCATATGGGCATATACTGAAATTGTCAACAACAACAAAAATGTGTTGTGCTTTTATTTTACGTTTCTTCAAAAAGGCAATGAACTGCGCATACGCATAATACATCAAAGTAATCTCAAATGATTAGGGGGAAATGCTGTACATACCTATACAGCTGTTTCTGTCTCCTATGGCAATGTGTACAGAATTCTGCTGATGGGCAGAATGATCAGATGAGAATCTTGAGGTGCTGCTCTGTGTAAATAGCATCAGGAGCAGTAGTAGAAGACAAATAGAAGCAGCAGGCCTCTTCGTGAAAGCCCTCATCTTTGCAGACACAGAGACACATACACAGGGAGAGCTGCAGTAGTACAGATCAGGTGACTCAGGGAAGGAAATACAGTACACACAGAAGGCACACACTGATAAGCAATAGTTATACAGCTTGTGAAAACACCAAAGTGTACAGAGGATTTTTTTTCCTCCTCCCAGCCATGTGCCAATACCAGAAAGGAAATTCTATTCCACCCCCCACCCCTGGCCAGTATTGCCTCTATAAGTCTGCAATACAACACAGCAAACACCAAAATAGGAAGAGAGAATTGGTTAACTGCTTCACAGAAGAACAGTGTTAACTTCGCTCAGCCTACTTCCTCCTGTCCCCAGAAACACTACAGTATCTGTGTCTATCTACAGCTGTCACAGACTGGCAGCTCTTCACGTCTCTTGGGTGCGATGCACACATATATGGGCGACATCCAGCACATCTTATTATGTTTTCCTAATGTTCTGTACACAAACAGGTCACTTTCCCAGTCGCACTGCAGCTGGTACTATTATTAAGTATACAAATATATAATATTGTGGATTTGAGTTTTTGAGCTCGCTAAGATTGTGTATTTTTAATGTTCTGTACCTCCCATATGTATAACTTATTTGTTCTGTCTGAGGAAGAGAAATAGTAATAACCATACAAGCTTTGTGCTGGGATTTCCCCCTTACATCACGCTGCTCTTCTCAGCATCATGTGGTCTGTGTTTGCCCAGGGGCAAAATACTGTTCATCACTGTCTGTAATAAATTGCTCAACTCCAGCACAGCTATAGAAAAGCAGAACATTGTTGAAAGTCTTTCTAGTGAAATGACAAACCCGAGAGGCATGTTTACAAGCAGAGAGCAAAACTAAATACCATTGCTTTGCTTCTCTACAATCGGTGGTCTGCAGATGAATTGCGTATAGCCAGTGCCACTAACATCTGTAGCCTGTATTTTCAGTGGTTACTGACATGTATTCCATTGTATTCACTAATGAACACAATCTTTTAATAAACAGAGTTTCTAACCCAAGTTACTGAGTTATTTCAGTTGAACAGTGTAAGCAAATTCCAACAATTGTATGTCAATAACATTATTGCCGTGCTCATTTAATTTCAATTATTATTTTTTTTAATCTAGCCCAATTACATAAGGGTTAAAATGTTCATACCGTACACTTTATTTTAAAAACACATTTTACCTTTCAGTAAATTTTGTATGCTTTCTTAGTGAATACAAAAATTGATCTCCTTTAATTAGGGTGACCAGATTTCCAAAAGTAAAAACCCGCACACGTAAATAATTATTTATAAAACAAATCACATCACTTAAAAATAAATATTATAATGGTATTTGTCTAATAGCGTCCCATTGTATGCTGTATTATTGATTTGTTCCGCTCCCTCTCTCCCCCTATCTATCTTTCTCCCCACATCGATCTCTCTTGACACCATCTATCGCTCCCCTCCCCTTCTCCTCCCCTTCTCTCTTCTCCCCTCCCCCTGTTCTCCCTCTCCCTCCCCCTTCTCGCTCCCTCCTCCCTCTCTTCCACCTTTCCCTCCCTCTTTACCTCCCCCTCTCCCCTCTTCTCCCGCCCCCTATGTTTTCTCCTTCCTTCTCCCACCCCTTCCCTTCCGCTTCTCTTCTCCCTCTACCTCCCTTTCCCCCTTTCTCCCTCTTCTCCCATTCCTTTTCTTCTCTTCTCCCTCCTCCCTTCCCACCCTCTTCCCACTCTTCTCTCTCCCCTGCCTCTTCTCTTCCCTCGCTCTTCTCTATTTCCCTTGCCTCTTCTCCCCTCTCTCTCTCTCTTTTCCCCTCTTCTCCTTCCTTCCCCTCCTCTCTCTCCCTATCTCTTCTCTCCCCTCACTCTTCTCGCTCCCCGCCTCTTCTCTCCCCTTACTCTTCTCTCTCTCCCCTGACTCTTCTCTCCCCTTACTCTTCTCTCTCTCCCCTGCCTCTTCTCTCCCCTCACTCTTCTCTCTCTCCCCTGCCTCTTCTCTCCCTCACTCTTCTCTCCCCTCACTCTTCTCTCTCCCCTGCCTCTTCTCTCCCCTCACTGTTCTCTCCCCGCACTCTTCTCTCTCTCCCCTGCCTCTTCTCTCCCCTCACTCTTATCTATTTCTCCTCATCCTGACTCTTATTGTGTTCTATATTGGTGTACAAAGACGTTACGTCACATGTCACCAACAGACCATTTTATTCCATTTAATATCTTTTAGACTGCTAATGACGTGTACTGTCTTTTATGTGTGATTTGAGCTTTGGTACAAAGCCTTGCAGAAAAAAAATCTACATATAGAGATAGATTGGAACTTATTACATTTATAACGCTAATTATGGGACGTCCTGGTGGATTAATGGGATCCTTGTGAATTTTTGCTAAAAAATAAAAAAGCAGCTACATTTGTATTTTCTATAAAGAGAAAATTATATTCTTCTTCAGTAATGATCTTTTTATTTTTGCCTTCCATAAGCAAAGTTTTTAGTTTCACCTTAAATTGTTCTATAGGATTTTGTAGTAAGAGTTCGTAAGTTTTCTGTATCTTGTAATATTTTTAGTGATTCCATATTGTATCTTGTTTTGCACTTTTTATAACTAATTTAGATTTTTTTGTTAAATTTTGTAGTGCATCCCTCTTTTCTTTAGGTTTTGTTTTATTTTATTTTCTCCTTTCTGTAACTCTTCAAATTTCTTATTTACGAGCTGATAGAATGTTTCAACACAGTTGCCTTTGCTTTGGCTTGGATAAAATGTGGATTTGTTTTTGAACAAAGTGTGTCTATATTCATCACTGTCTACTGTAATGTTCCCATCTTTCTTGTTGTTTGATAGTGGAATTCTTTCTTGCAGAACATTTTTAGCAAAAAATCTTTTAAAGGTTAATTTTCTAACATATTTATTTAAATCTATATATAAATTGAATGGATTATGTCTACAAGTAGGAACAAATGTTAATCCTTTTTGTAATCCTTTTTTTCTCCTGTTCATTCAAAATATATGACCTCAGATTAAAAATTCCTTTGTACTCTAATGTGCTCTTCTTTTTTGAGGTCTTTCTCCCTCCCCTATTTCTTTGTCTGTAACGGAATCCCATTTTCTTCTCAAGGGGGATGCCGTATGTTTTGATTGTTCTACTAGGGAGTGTCTCAATTCTTCCCTCCATTTTATGTTTCTGTCCCTCTCTAAAAAAGCACTATTTCTTCTATTGCTCACATTTTCTGATCCATTCAGTGGCGGCCGACCTGAGTCTAAAACGACTAGATCCACGGCTCTCAGATAATCCCGGTTAGGTGCGTTTTTTTTTTTTTGGCTGGAGTGAATTGCATTATTTTAGCGCTCGTGATATTAGCATTTTATTCTCGCTGTCTGCAATACTGCAATGCCGTGTAAAAACTCAGGGGGGCGTTTGCGAGCTGTTGTCTTGGAAGTCTAATACCTTTGCGGTTCAACCTACGTCAGTACAGTCTGTGTGTGCGCGCGCAGTAATTGTAAATTTGCATATTTAAAGTATACATGCATTTGCAGTGCTGTACTGTACAGTATGTCTCATTTGAAAATTGTTGAAATGCATAGGCGTGTACAGTACTGTAACAGTGTCACATTTCGGCATACTGTATACAGCGCTCTCCCCTCGCTCAGGATAATTTACTGCACTGCAGGGTATTTCAACTTCTTATCTTCTCTACAATGCAGTACATCTCTCCCACACCATTCCTTTGAACGTGTGTCTGGTTTCAATCACATTCCTGCTTGACAGCAGGTGATGACTGCGCATGCGCCTGTAACTTCGCCCACCACTGCTTTCTTGATTGAGTGACAAAAAAAACATTTTTTTTATTCTAATTTTTTTATTTTTTTTTCTCCACAAGCCTGCAAAAACCATCTTGATACTGTATTACGATATTCAATCTGTGCTGTAGCTTTTGACTGCGACCCTGTGCATTTGACTGCACATGGTTGATTTGTGTGCTTTTTACGTACTGTATTTGGGGGTGTAGGGATCATATTATTATGATGAACTGCCTTTTGAAATTAAAGTACAGTATGTCATTATCTTTGAACTTCATGCAGCTGTACCCTGTAGCCCCCTCCCCGACGAACACACACAAGGCTCATTCATAGCCGAGCTAAAAAGCCTCACTGCGCCTGCGTGTAATCCTCTTTGAGATGGGAGCTAACTGATTACTGCGCATGACTCACCCAACCCCCCCCTCCATAGAGTCATTAATTTTCTGAAGCTTGACATTGTGTTCTTAATCCGTCCATAGCCGAGCTAAAAAGCCTCACTGCGCCTGCGTATAATCCTCTTTGAGATGGGAGCTAGCTGATTACTGCACATGACTCACCCAACCCCCCCCCAACCCTTTGAGGCTTTGTTTACGGTAACGCTTTGGAAAATCCCTTCTCGAATTTGAACTGTAAATCTGATTTGCACAGCATTGTGAGAATTGAGAGTTAAAAAACCCATTGTCAATGATTATGATTAGCAGGAATGTAAATAAATATTTATTTTACCAGGAACAAACAAAATAAATATAAAACGCTTGCCGTTGTGTTTTTAATCAGTCCCTATCAGAGCATCACCTCTCTATGCGCCTGTGTGTACTGTAATCCTCTTTCGGATGGGAGCTAGTTGATTACTGCGCATGCGCCTGTAACTTCACCCATGCGCCTGCTTGCTTGAGTGAGTGCCCAAAAAAAAAAAAATTATTATAATTTTTTAACTGTTATTTTATCCACAAGCCTGCAAAAACAATCTTGATATTACGATCTTCAATCTGTGCTGTAGCTTTTGACTACGACCCTGTGCGTTTGACTGCACATGGTTGATTTGTGTGCTTTTTATGTACTGTATTTGGGGGTGTAGGGATCAAATTATTATGATGAACTGCCTTTTGAAATTACTGTACTCTACTCTATGTAATTTCTTTGAACTGCTGCACAGCTAATCCTTCATGCAACCCCCTCCCCCACGCACACACAAACTCTTATCGACACAGAGTCATTCATTTTCTGAAGCAAGTCATTGTGTTTTTAATCCATCCCTAGCCGAGCGTCAATCACCTCACTGCGCCTGCATGTAATCCTCTTTGATATGGGAGCTAGCTGATTACTGTGCATGACTCAACCAACCCCCCCCCCAACCCTTTGAGGCTTTTTTTACGGTAACGCTTTGGAAAATCCCTTCTCGAATTTGAAATGTAAATCTGATTTGCACAGCATTGTGAGAATTGAGAGTTAAAAAAAACATTAACTGATTCATGTTGTTTTGTCATTCATTATTTTTCTTTGGTGTACTGTAGGTGTGGGGGGGGGGGGGTGGGTTGTTGTCAATGATTATGATTAGCAGGAACGTAAATAAATATTTATTTTATTTTATCAGGAACCAAAAAATACAAATATAAAAATAATCATGAATAATACATAATGCAGTCTTTATTAAGTTCTTCTGGAAGATTGAAATTGGATAAACATTTATAAAACATTTTGAAAACATGGATAAACATGAATAATTCACATTTATAATAATATTATTTAATAATATATAATTTATAATATATATATACAGTATAGTAATATAATTTTTTCTGTCTTTATCTTCTTCCTCATTCTGTGTACAGTACAGTAGTTCATTGAGAGAGGAGAGGTTTTGTGTACATCATTACTGCTGTTTATATACTGTACACTTGACTGTACAAACAGATTAGACTGCACACAACACCCAACCTCCCCCCAGGCCATCCTTTTTTCCTGAAAAGATAAGAAAACAAAAAATTAGTGCAGTTATGTGAGTACTGTATTATGGCATTGTGTGATGTGTAGTATTACTGTAGATGGCTGGTGCTGCTTTCTCTGGAAAGAAAAAAAATGAGCAGTTAGTAGGCAGTTAGTACTGTCAAACTAGTCTATTCTGGAACTACTGTATACTCTGACTACTGTTAAATACTATGTAACCAGATGGCTGGTGCTGCTCTCTCTGGAAAGAAAAAAATTGAGCAGTTACTGTACTGTAGGTGCATACTGTATTATGGCATTATGGCATTGTGTATGCAGTTAGTACTGTCAAACTAGTCTATACTGTAACTACTGTATACTCTGACTATTAGGAAAGAAAAAATCTGTGCCATACTTACCTGTATCATACTGTACTTACAATACTACCGTACTATACTACTTTCCTGATGCTTGCCCATTACGCGCGATCGCAATGGGCAACACAGTTGCAATATGGTCTATATATTTATTGCAGCGTTCCACGGTGAGTACATCGTTCCAAAAACTCATTATGCCTTTCTCCAACTCATCCTTTTTTGAGGGTTTCACCACTTTCCGGATATAGTCCTTCAGCTGATGCCAGACCATTTCGATCGGATTGAAGTCTAGCGATCTGTCATTGGAAAAAAAGGACAATTAGTTTAAGAGATACAGTACACAGTAAAAACAGTGGGGAAAAAATGAGACACGGTTACTGCACTTACTCCGCTGGCGCTTCACCCAGTTGATACCGCGCTCAAGGATATGCGCGGTTGACGTGGTGTGCTTCGGATCGTTGTCCTGGTAGAAACGGTGACCATTCGGGAACTGGCGTGTGATGTATTCCACTATCTCAGGCACAATTTAGTCTTGGAAGAAAGCTTTATTCATGATTCCTATAACAAGAAAAGAAAAGTGCTCAAAAACTGCACAATAGTACAGTACAGTGCATAAGGCTACACTAGTACAGTACAGGGCATAAGACTACATTATATTTTATATATTTTACCTTCAAAGATGACAATGCATCCTGGTCCACGCCTAGAGATGGCACCCCACACATGCCGCTTCACGGGGTGTTTTGGCCGCGGCTTCATAGATATGCGGCCTTTTTTGTGGAATGCAAAGGTTGCAAATCTCTCCAGCGACACAGTAGACTCGTCAGTGAAGATGCAATCCTGGAAAGTTTTCCCCCTGTCGATCCATTCCTGGGCCTGGACCACTCTTTTGATTTTGTTTGCGTCCCTTATCATGGGGTACGCTCTGTAATGACAATAAATAAATAATTTTAGTAGTACAGTTTCCTAAACAACACTTTTACCTCCTGTACTGTCCAGTAGTAACCTCACACGTCCATATTTCTATCCAATGCTGCGTCTCATCTTCTTTATGCTGGTCTCGGATACAGTCAGATTGTGCTTTTCCTGCAGAGTGTATTTGACCCTTAATGCACTCCTCTCATCATTCTCCTCACTTATTTTGTCCACCAGAAGAGTTGTCTCCCTACAATGTAAAGAAAAACAATCCGGTAAGTTACAGTGCAGTAGGCCACAAGCACAGCATTACAGTATTACAGCACAGTTCTACAGTATCAATATGCAGCAATATAAAATATATATATACTGTTGTAATATAAATATACTGCTGCGGCCAGCTTGAGTCTAACATTTGCCCGTAATTGTCCAGGGCTTTTTTCGCTGGCGCCAAACTTGGCCGCGCGCCAGCCGCATCTTCCCCTCCCCGCGTGCAAAATCAAGATGCTGTTCCCCTCCCCTTCCGACCCCCTGGCTGCTCCCCCTGGCTGCTCCTCTGCTTCGCGCAGCTTTGCGCAGCTTCCCCTTACCCCTGTTACCCCTTCAGCCTTCGGGGATGCCGGGGAACCCTGGCATGTGTGACCGGCGCCACAGTGACGCACGGCACGCGCCAGGAAAAAAACAAAACCAGCCGCCGTCTGCCCGCACATTGCGGTGGCGGCCGCTGAAGACTCAGCTCGGCCGCCACTGTAAATTGAAATAACCAAAATATTAGAGACAGTAGATCAACAGTACACACTATATTGTTCTATTAATATGCAGCAATATAAAAAATATATATACTGTTGTAATATAAATATAAAAAATATATATACTGTTGTAATATAAATATAAATCTAAAAAATATATATACTGTTGTAATATAAATATAAATCTAAAATATATATATACTGTTGTAATATAAATCTATCGAAATAACAAAAATATCAGATACAGTACTGTAGATCTACAGTACAATATTTTATATAAATTTTGTTTTTAAGTTGTATAAATATACTTTCGCGTTAGTTACCCTTGGTGCCCTTTTGCGTTCTCTGTTTTTTCGTGTGCATGATAGCACACGGTGGTTGCTGGCACAACGAGGCCAGAAGTAGCTAAGGCCAATAAAGAAAACCTTCTACTTACCCCAAAGGCTAAGGGTTTTAATAGACGTCAGCCTTATTATGTCAAGAAGAAATACGGTGATGTACTCTCAACGCAAAACAAATGGCAGCCAGCCCATCGAACCCGCAGACCACTTCCTCCCATACGCTTTGACGACTCTGCCGCCGCTGTCCTGGAAATCTTCAGGCCGTCTTCTCCACTCCTTGTCCTTGACGCTGCCCTCCCAAAAACCCACAGGCCATCTTCTCCAGTTCTATTCGACGACGCTGCCGCTGGTGCCTCTGAAATCCACGGGTCACTTTCTCCTTTGCGCTTAGATGACTCTGCTTCTCGCCCGGAAATCCAGAGGTCACTTTCTCCATCCCTCTTCGACGACGCTGCCGCTTCTCTACCGGATATCCACAGGTCACCTCATCCACCCTTCTT